>NW_005054520.1:294556-312211 GCF_000277835.1 Geospiza fortis
TGTCAAGTTACACACTTCAACATTGGCATTTTGGGAGATGAAAGCAGGAACACTCCAGTTCTGCCTGGGCTTTTGAATAAGCCTGAAAACATAAATAATTAAGTAAGAAAAATGCAGTGAGAGCATTGAACACTGCGAGTCCTTCGAGCCCTTCCATTCTACCACGCTGACACAGTTTATTTTTGCTTCCCTTTGCTTTGCCTTTGGTGAGGGAGTTCTGCTTCTGCCAAGGGAGAACCCACCACTCTGCCTGACACGAACTCAACCATGAACATTAAATCCACTGCTACATAACTGAACTTATTACCTTTTATTCTCAATTCTACTTTCTCTTAATGGTTTTAATTCTTCACAAAAGCAAGTGGAGGGATGGGGGCAGGAAACAACCCCAGTGTAGGATTCGAATAGGGCAGAGATCAAACAACTGTAATCAAAAATTCAAAAGAGACTCAATTAAACTAGCTGTTATAAAACATGAACAAAAGGAAAGGCTAATTCACTGTGTTTTTCTACAATGCAGACAACAGCGTTCCAACAAGAGGCTAGAGCAAGAAACCTGGTGTTAAGTCTCTTTCAAGTCCAGAGCAAATTCCTCAAGAGGGAGTTTACTGGAGCTACAGCAATTAACACAGTCTAGTTCATCCTTTCTGTGCTTTTGGAACTTGCTTATTGTAGATGTTAAAACCATTATGAGGAAAATCTTTTGGAGCAGTCTGAGGCCCGTCTTGACAATCTGATTAGAGATTTGCAGCAATAAAGAGGATACAAGGAAAAGAGTGAATGGCCATGAATTACAGACAGCATCTGAAACTTAAGACTTTCTCCACTGGTTTGACTTTATGCAGAAAATGCAGCCAGGCAGAACTAAAGCAAATTGGTTCAATTCCCTTGAGGAAAGAGGAACAAATTTTCCCAGCAACATTCAGCCACAAGCATGCGTGACTGCAAATTTGGATGAAGTGTACAATCAGTAATCCACAAACCAGCAATAAAATGAAACATTAGCCTTCCCCTACCCCTTCAGCAGTGCATGGGCACTGCCAATTAAACCACCACCAGCAGGTGGAAAGGAAATGATAAAATAAAACCAAATGAAGGAGAAGATTATTTGATACTTAAGCCTACAAATTCTTTTGGACTGAGTCTCTCTTGTCTGTTTATACATACACAATGGTGCCCTGGGCTGTAGTGGCTGCTGGAGGACAGAGGTTTTTCAGACTTTCACAACCTGAAGCAAGCAGTCAGCTCTTCAAGGGAAGCCACTTCAGAAAAGGAAGCTGGACTTACCCTCTAAAGTGCTTTGCCCTGAAATGTGCCAGAAGCCGTCAGCCTGTATTTAATTCTGAGCAGGAGGGTTAGCTCCAAAGAAATTAAAGCGATGGCTCAGAAGTTAAGCATTTGCTCCACCCCTCTGCTGAAGCAGAAATAATCAGAAGCCTTCTAAAAAGGCCAACATCAAGATGAGAAAAGTGTTAATTTTAGAGAAAACAATTAAACTGCCATGATGAAAAAGCAGCTGCTTTACAGTTTGGGAAGAGTTTAAAGTATTTCAAAGGAGCCGGGGAAGCTCATAAAAGCACTGTCATAGTCCCATCAAAGAGAAAGCTAACTTTCCAGTCTTACTCTCAGTCTTTCCAACTGCTAAGATAAAGGATTTAGACACCGCTCAGTGTTTTATAGAATTACCAATTGACTTTGTAAGGATGCTTCCTGAGAGCAGCCAGCTCAGTGCACTTCCAGGAAGAGCACACGGTATGGACTGAATAAATGGCAAAACCAAGCAGGAAACTTCCACAGAAAGTATTTCCTGAGTTCTATCAATCCCCCACCCTCCAGGCAATTTTCTATACGCCTCAAAATACCATATCCTGAGCACTTGCAGGCAGTTTGCACTGAAGTCAAAGAATCACACAACAGAACTGATCCACTGAGTAATTGTCACGAATATTTCCCCAAGCAGTGATCAATGCTACCCTGCATGGCTTGGTTTCTCTGTTCACTCACTCCTTCCTTTACTCAAGGGTGAACATTAACACCTATGTCAACAGCAGATGCCTCAAGAGAGAGGGTTCTCATAGCCCAGGTAAAGCTCTGCCATCCCAGAGGGCTGCAGCCCCTTGTGCTTGGAGGTACCTGTGCAGAGCAGCTGATCCTGGACGTAGCCCTCCCCACAGGAAGGCACACACTGCCCATCCTTCAGCAGCAGGGGTGCCTGGCATGAGGAGCACTCAAATCCATTGCTGCAGGCTGAGCAGGTTTCATTGCAGGCTGCCAGGAGAAAGGAAAGAGAGAAGAAAAATCAATCCCAAATCCCTGATGCAGAAGGACCCCCCCTGGTCTGACAAAATGAGATTATTTTGCCTCATTTTAGCTCAAGAGTTCAAGAACTTGCTTCTGCTTCCATCTGAATCCTCCCAAAGTCTCATGGTTACAGCACAGCACGTGCTTGGATGCTTTCCCAATCTCTTCAGGATGAGAGATGGGATCCCACAGCCCAAAGCACAGCATGCAGCAGAGGAGGGGGGTCCAGCCCCTTGCAGAACTCACCCAGGCAGGCCCCCCCGTGCAGGTAGAAGCCCCTTCCACACATCTCCACACAGCGCCCGTCCTGCAGCAGCTTCCTGGGGTCCCGGCAGGAGTCACAGCGATCAGAGGCCTGGGAGCAGCTCACACAGTCTGGGTGGCACTCACCTGGCACAGCAGCAACACACAGAGCAGTGTTGGCAGCCAGGAAGGAGCAAAACAAAGCAACTCCGAAACCCAAGTGAAATTCACGGCTTGTTTCCCTGGGTGGTGCAAGGTGTGCTAGCTTTGAGTGGCTTTTTATACACTAGATTATTTCAAAGGGGCTAAATGTTTTATTGCTCTATTCAGTATGTGAGAAGCCATTAGAGAGACTCAGATTTTCTAGGCAATTGATTAAAGGGGTATTCACTGTCCACATGGTTTCTCAGCAGTGAAATTTGTAAGTCACCAGGAATCAATGGCCCGAAGCAACCTGAATTTGAGATTCCTAAAGCCAAACCCTGCAGTAAGTCATGACTCTGTCTCCATGCCAGGTCAGAGCACAGCTGGCAGACTGCTCCCCCTACATAAAAACCTTGATGCCACAGCACCACAGAAGAATCTCCTGGCCACAGGTACGTGGAGAGATTCAGAACAGAACAATTTTTCTCTAGCTACAAAAAAAGCCCCTCTGCTCCCAGCCAAGTGTTCTCAGCGAGGCTCCAAGCCAAAGGTTCTCAGTGAGAGGGAATATTTGCTGGTTTTAACATAAATACAGCAGTGCCCAGGGCTTTTCACTTTCCCTTGGCTGAAAAGGAGTGGGTTCTCTCTGCCAGCTTCCCTCCAGCACATCTCTGAGAAGCAGCAATCAATTTTTGCTGGCTTTATGGAAGCAGATGCAGCAGGGGCTGGTGTTCTGGGCTCACAGATCGAACTGCTGCAGGCTGCACTTTGCATTTGTTTCTCATCCCCCACCACGGCAAGACAGAAAAAACACAGAGGGAAAAGAGTAGGTTTGGGTGAGGGAAACTGTCAGTTACCTTTCAGGACACAAAAAATGCAGGCTTGGCTCTGGATGTCCAATACCACAACTCCAAAGCCTGGGTTTTCCAAAATGCTACCATGATGGAAGCTAAATGATCACTTTTTCAAGGATAACCAGCAGACAGGGGCAATTCTTGATAAGGAGAAGGGAGAGGTGCTGAGAATACTGTATCATCTATCCCTTCCTCGGCAGCCTGTGCAGAGGCTGTTCTGTCTCAAAAATCCAGGACAATTCCATCAGAACTTTCTAAAGCCTGCTTCCTTCACTTTTCTATCTCTAGTGCTTTGCATTTCCATTAGCATGCAGCAAATAACAAGCTTTAAAACAAGAAGATGGCAAATGTGCCCAGGCACTCCAGCACAATTAAACTGTGAAGTTATTTTCTTTTTTACTGAGATAAAGCATTAACTGGAGCACCCTGATAAAACCAAAGTTATGTGACTGCAACAAGAAGAGCTACCAAAAAGAACAAGCAACCCACAGCTAAAGCCTCCCAACCATGAAATGTAAATCCAAGGGAATGACAATATCCTGGAGAAAAAGGAATTTATAGGCAAAATTATCATATAAGCCAAGGCTAGGCTAGTGTTTCCAAACAATTATTAACTGGCAGCCAGTCAGCCTCAGGTGAGCTTGTGGCATTAACAGTGGGTGCACAGTCTTTCTTCTTCCCACTCCCAAGAAATAACCAGGAGCCCATAAGCTCCAAAACTCACGCTGGGATTCAAGAAAGGAGCAGTGGAAGAAAAAAGACAAAACACTTCAGGAGAAGTCACTGGGAGCCTCAAACTTATCTAAGAGCTAAATTGTAGAGTTAATCAGCGACTGCAGACTGGGGGCTAGATAAGAGTGGTGCAGGGGGAAGGAGGGCTGCAGGGGCTCCAGAAGCAGGCAAGGGCTGCCCTGGCTCTGTACCTGGCTGGCAGCGGGGGCAGCAGCGTCCCTTGGCCTCCCGGGGCCGGCTGCCCCGCGGGCAGGGCGGGCAGGAGCGCTGGAAGCAGGTCACCGCCGCGTCCCGGCACTCGCACTCCCGGCACGGCCCCTCGGCCCAGCTCTGCCCGTCCTGCGGGAGGAACACGCCTTCAGAAAGCCTCCTTTGCCCGGCATGCGGGTGAAACGGCACAGAAAAGAGACAGCAGGCATTTCAAACGCTCACAAAGCTTTTCTGACGGGTCCTCTCTCAGAAAGGACCAACTGGAAAAAAATTCACACCTCAGTGTTTTACCTCACCTGGGGCAGAGAAAGGGATGTGAGCAAAGAAAGGCTCAGCATCTAAAAAAATAGCCCCACACAACATTAAATTTCCCATTTCCCACTTTTGTTGGCAAGGAGCAGCTATCAGCGCCAGCCCTCATCAGTGAGGGTGATGAAAAGTCCACTACTGGAATATTTAAACTGAGATAATCAATGTTCCCTCTTTTCTCTTTAACTTCAGAGGGAAGTTCCTTGAAAATAATAATAATGGGCTCCTGCTGCAGTAAAGATTATAATCAGTGGGATACATTGGCAGAAAGCTACAGACTGCCCCAGCTCTGTAGCTTCTGCTTGATAGCATTAAAATCAACTATCATTATGAAATGTGCAGGAAACCTCTGAGTAGGGATATTAAATATTAAAGGAAAATGATTGATTGAGCTGCACAGAGGAGACCAAGGAAAACTGAAATTCTGCAGCAGATGCACACAAGTGTTTCTGCAAACTGCAGAAGCAATCTGCAGACTATATTAATGGATTATTTTGCTACCACACTTGCAAATAATATCCTTCTCAGAACCGGAGGGGGAGAGCCAGCCCCTCCAAACCTTTGTGAGCAGAACTCACTATTCCCTGCTGCAATCCTGTACAAGGGTACTCACAGCTTTGGTATGCTCTTTGTAAACACAGTCACTATGGCTGGAGATACATTCAGGACAGCACTTCCCCTCTAAGTGAATTAATTCTTCACCCTGCGAAGAAGAGAAAGGTTGCAGCAATTCCAACAGAATCAACACCGCCAAAACCACTGTGGAATGCTGAGGCAGAACAGCTCTTGCCCTGGAATGCAATCTCCAATATCTAATTTCACCTTATCTTCTCCCTATCCCACTTCACCTGTGTAGGCAGAGGTTGGAAAACGTGCTTGGCCAATATTGCAGCTGCAGAATAAACCCCAGGAAAGGCCTCGGAATTCAGCGCTAAGGCCATTACCTCATCCCCAAATCCCACAGAGAAATACTCCCCCTTTTTACCATGGATCACTGGGGTTTCATCAGGCCAACCTCAGGACTTCAATGCATAGAGGCTTACCTTCCTTTTCAATGTTCTACTTTTACTTCCCCAAGAGAATTTCAAAGCACATGCTCTATTTATCCCAGATGGAAAAAGCCTGTTCTTTGTCACAACTGTACAGCTCCGCAGATTCCACTTAAATAACTTCAGTTTGAAGATAAGAATTTAGCAGCAGGAGAAAGGAATAAAGTGCCCCAATTCACTACAACTCTTTGTGCCCAAGTGGAAGCTGAATATTTAGAAAAGTGAGAGATTTCTTTTTCCTAGGGAACCAGGACACAGCTCACAAGAAACAGCTTTGGTTTCCAAGATTACCAGTAAGTTTTTCTGATTTATGCCAGTTGGGTGTTTGTTCCAGGATCATTCTCCCTGTGCCACACTGGCACACTCAATCTTTGTGTGGGAATTATTAAAGACATAGACAGGGCAGCAGCAGCACTGGTCATTGCTAGGGTCACCAAGGAAGAACACCTAAGCCAGGCCACACTCTGGCATCCCTGGTGCATTCCTGAGCAGGGAAACAGAGGAGGAACCATCTGGTTCCTAGTCTCCAAGGACCACACACAGCCCAAATCTCTCCTTGCTGCTTCTACACATCTCTTCAATTACTCCGAAATGCCTTTGGCAGGGTTTAGATCTCATGTCACTGCTGTGTACAGTAAACTCTGCCATCCCCACCCACATCCATAAACAGAGGCTATAGGAAAACTGGGAGCAGCTATCCATGGTTTGCCTAGCCCCAAAAAAATGCAGCTATGCTGCTCTGCCAAGGCTCAGAAAAGGGAGAGGCTGTGGGAGATAACTTGTGGCTTTGATGCAGAGAGATTGATCATATTCCAGGTGGAGAACATGCTCACAGCCTGCTGAAAATGGCTTTTTGAGGATTAGGTCAGAATCACCACGGACACTTTGCTGGGCAAGTTTGTTTGAAAGGGTTTGGAGCTGAACCTCTTGCAGTTCCTATCTGTGGCCTCATTACACTTCCAGCAGGAGGATGTGACCAGGAAATTAATAGTGCCTTGTGAGGAGAGAAATCCAAGAGCTCCTGGCTTCACACTGGCTCTGGTTTGTTGAGGCAGGTGCCTGAGTAAACAGATCTGCAACTTTAGAAGGAAGGTACAAAGGAGAAAGAAAACATGGCATTTGCTTTCTGAGCAAGCATTTTCTTGTAATTAATTAAAGCACGCCTTGCACTATTGAGGCAAACCAGGACTGAACATGACTTGAGGGGTTTTGAACCCTACATGTTAACATCTCCAGCTGTTGTTCTGGAAGACACCCCTGGCTTTTCTGAACAGTGGATTTTTTTTGTCAGTACCCAAGATGTGAGCATGAATATTAACTAATCCTCCCCACTGAGCCATGACAGCAGGCCATCATCATTAGTGTAAATGATCCAATTTACAGCCAGGAGCACGCAGGCAGCTCGCTCAGGCAGCTGCAAGTGCACGAGATTTTATGGCAACCACGACTTTTCATCCAGCAAAATCTCTCTGAGCAGTTTCAGCTCCCGTGATCAGCAGCAGCACCACGCCAGGGGTGACTTTGGGTCCCACACTCAGGACATTTTGGCTCTTTCAAAGGCACAGCCACAGGTGAACATCCACTTTTATGCCTTGATGCACCCTTTTGGGTGTCCCATTTGGGAGCCCACATGTGGGTTTTAACTCCTTTGAACACTCATTAAAACAAGCTAATCCAGTGAAACCATTATGCTGGGTTTTGGCTGGACCTCAGACACACCACAAGGGTGCTGCTGCTGCTGCTGCTGCTGCTGCTGCTCAAGAGTTAGCACACACAGGCAGGGTCACCAGAAAGTCTCTCCATGTTTCTTGGAGCCCCTCAGGTACTGGAAACTACAATTGGGTCACTCCAAAGCGTTCTCTTCTCCAGGATGACCAATCCCTATCCTCTCAGCCTGTCCAGTGACAGACAATACAGAAGTCTTATCCCACTGCAAAAAAAGCCAATTCAAAGCATGTGGGGGAAGCATTCAACCCTATCTAATGCATTTTGCACATCCACCGCAGAGCAAATATAACATAACCTGGCAGGGAGGGTATTAGTTTTGGAGTAAACAGCACAGGGAATAAAACACCTTGCCAGCCTCACTTCCATGCTGAGAGTGACATGGAAAAAATGAAGAAAAGTAGAACACTGACTTCCATATCCAACTACCTTCCTGAAGGCCACTGCAGCACGCAGAATGAGGATAAAAGGAACATTTCTTAGGCTTTTAACCATCTCTGACCTGCACATTTTCCCCATGTTCAGCTCCTGGTAAGTCCAGTGATCACCACTAAATCCCCTGTGTGTCTGACCCTCCACTACAGCAGGCAGACACAGCATGGGAGGGAATCCAAGTTAAAATAACTGGATTTGCTTCACAGTGGAAGCCCACTGTGCAAACTTGCATGGGAAATTCCAGGTTTGCTCTCCTTCTCTGTGAAATATTTTTGAGGGGATTGCACAAAACAAGGACTGGTTCTTCGAGGGCCTCAAGTTGAGAAACAAGAAAAAGGGAGGGGAAAAAATAAAATCCCAAGCCTTGAGAAGAAAGCCTTTCTCACCTTGGCACACTCCACTTTGGCACACTCAGCTTCCTGGCAGGTGACTTCCCCCTCCTGGCACATGCAGAAGTCACAGAGGGTGCTGTTCCACATCTCCCCGTGGTACCTGATGGTGCCACCATCCAAGCAGCTCCCTTTGGAAAACACGCACTCCTCACAGCACTTCCCAGGGCGCTGCACCTTGCTCTGCCCCTGGAAACAGCACCCAGCAGTGAGCAGGGCTCTCTGAGGGCCCTGGCACAGCAGAAGTGCAGCTGGGCTGTCAGAGGTGGGTGATTTTTCAGTACCTCCTCGCAGGTGACAGAGCCACAGGTCTCCCTCAGACACTTCACTTCCCCTCTCTGACACACACACGAAATGCAGGCATTTTTTTGCCACTGCTCCCCGTGCTGTTGAAAAAGGACATGGATAGAGCTGTTAAACACTCTTGGAAAACAACCAAATTCCTTCTAGAAACCTGAGCTGCTTATGGAATATGATGGCTCCTTCTGCATGTCTGTATCAGATAATAAACTTTCCTTAAAAAATGCTGATCTCTACATGCTCAGCAAACAGGAAGAAGAGGGGCTGAGGTCTAGATCACACTGTGGGTGTGTATTTCTCAGTAATTGCAAGCTAGTGGCATTGGGGAGGCCTAAAGTACTATTATTAGCCAAAAAAAATCATTGACAGAAAATCCCACATTCATTAAATAATCCACACAATTAATTCCAGATGACAAAATTAAAGCTATAAATACTTTGACCACCAGTGCTTTCTGCTTTCCTCCTTCAAAACAAGTGTGGAAAGAAAGTGCCTCGTCTGCTTTGGCCAGCAAATTCTTATCAAGTCCTGATTTCTTTCAGCTCTCCTGCCTTGCCAGGAGGGAAAAAACCAGTGTTTGTAGTAAGCTATCAGTGCTGGCACAAAGTCAGAGGCTGGGGAGAAGGGAAAGAGAGATGTGCCAAAAATTGGGAGTGGTTTTGGTGTGGTTTGTCACAAGTCACCTGGAACGTTCTTCCCGACACCGAGCAGGGCTTGGGGACACATTCTGGGCAGCACTTTCCAGGAGGCAGAACCATGACTTCCCCCTAAACAGAAGGCAGAGACAAGGAAAAGAAAGCATGAACATAGTGCTTGGAATTCCAGGCATTTAGCATCCATGGGATAACCCTCTGCCGCTCAGGGCTTCATTTTGGCCCAAAAAGCAGCACAGAAGCAGAGTAAAAGGCTTTAAAGATGTTTTCTCCACCTCATTTTCTGGGCTTATTTAGATGGCAACTGAGGTGTGAATACATGGAGAGATGCAGATAAATTCATACACATGACATAAAGTGCTTACATTCAGGTATACAGAGGAAAAAATTAATTATACAGCTGCGCAGGGAAGCACAATAAAGCAGGAGATGGATGAGAGAAGGTTTTTTCTGGAATTGCCACATTTTGAGGTTTTGAAGGTGTGATTTATACTCACCACCTCTCAGGCATCTGCACTGTTTTAGTTAAATCCATCCATACTGTCTGTGCAGATGCTAAATTATGCTTAAAACTGGATTTTTCCAATTTCAATTTTTTTTACGACGGATTTAAATCATGTTGGAAAATGCTGGCACTTCACACCAATATTACTTTTCCTGTGTGCCTCAGCTCCAACCATCCAAAACCTGGCTAATTCCACTGCTCCCAGTCCATGTACATCCTGCAGCTGGGAATAGCACAGTTCATCAGTCAAACCCTGAGCTCCCAAAGAAACAGTGGAAGACTTCGCACAAAAGTTATCAAGCAAAATTTCCCAGCAGAGTTAAAAGACCTTTTTTGTGTATTTTGGTGGCATGCAACAGGAATTTTTGGCATTCTTCTCCCTCAGCTCCTAGGGAAGAGCAAAGTTATCAGAAAGACGGAAGATGAGAGTTTAATCCTGGGAGAATTTTTGTCTTGGCTTTTGTGGAGTGGAGAACAAAGGAAGGGACAGAGATAAAGGCCCATGCAAGAAAATCTTTGGTTTGGCTGAGATCAGAGCAGGTTCTTTGCACATCCTGCTAATGTCCCTTCCAGTGGGACATGTCCTTGGTAGGAGATGCCTGGAGCACCATCAGAACTGGCTTTCTGCTGCATTAACTTGGATGCTGCCACCCAATTACTCTCAAATACATCCCAGCAACAACCCAGTCACTCCTGATTCCATAAATTAGATCCTAATGATTAGCTGATTAAACATTAGTGCAATGGCTCAGCAGGTAACACCAGTCCACTTGGAGTGGGAAAGGAGGGATCTAAAGCAGGTATAAATTCCTTTTAATGCAGAGTACTTAGTAAATGAATACTAATGGAATATCTCAGGACAAAGCAAAACACAATTAACACACACACACACACTAATAGGCGGGGTTTCATCTACCAAAAAAAAAAAAAAAGTGTTAATTGTTCCAACATCTGTCCAGTAACACAAAGCTGGGAAAGCATCAACAGAGAAAAAGGTTTGTGAGTACTGCTTTTGATTTTTCTCAGTGAAGAGTTCTCATTCAGGGAGCTCCTGGATTCATCATTGGATATATCAAAAATACTTGGAAAATGGCAGTCCCTAAAACATAAAGTCAAGGTCAGAGACAAGGATTTCCAGGGAACCAGTTCCAGGCATGCTGCTGCAAAGGAGTACACCAAGGGGCCCAAAACCAGGGTACAATGGGCCCCATGAAAAAGATCCAAAGAGCACAGTCACACCCTTCAACACAACAACAAGAATTCCAAAATCTGAGTGATTTGCCCAGAGTCTGGAGTACTGTGAACAGTTTGCTGCCTTTCCTAACCCTGTGTTAATGCTGTGTAGAGTCTTGTAGGGTTTTGGCTGTGTTGATCTCTGCATAAATGCTAAAAACTCCTCACTTGTCCACAGCAAAGACCTTGGAGAATGCAGTGTCCCTGTTCTCCTAACTGGACTAAAACCATGAGCTTGCCTAACTCCTCTTCCCAGTTTTGTTGTTTTCTAAACACAAACAGACAGAAGGAACACTGCTCTGAGACTTTTCTTTCAGCTCGAGTTCCGTTGTATTTCTGAAGGCAAAAGGGGAATTTCATCCACAGTTGACTACTCTCAAATGCACTTCTAGAGCTCTTGTACAAAAAAAAGCCAGTGACAAGATCTGCAGATCAAGCTTTCCAGCTGCAAACCAAACACTGAAATTTGTAAAGTTAAACCCCATTATAAATCTTGTGTTTTCATTCCTTCACTCAACAGAAATAAAAACATTTCCTGATCAACTCCAGAACAATTTTTTGGAGTGAAAAACAAAAAGCAGTTTCTTTAGACAGAATTTTTGCCCAATTAACCAGCAAAGGGATGATAAAAATGAAATGATGGGGTAAGAAAGTATTAGGGAACAGACACACAGGCTTCACCATCACTCCACACCATTTCTGCAGGGCAAGTATCTCTTTTCCAAACCATCCACTTGTCACCCAGAAGCTTTGCTTGCTAATTTGTTCCCCAGCATGAGAAATGCACACTGCCCACAGAAAAGGAGGTGCTGAGGAACATTCCCAGAAGGCTGGAGGGTCCTGACCTGGCTGCAGAGCAGAGGCTGGCAGGAAGCTGTGGAGCACTGAGCTGCACCATCCCTGCAGACACACCTGGAGCACCGACCCAGGCTCCAGCCCTCTCCATCCTGGAACATGTGGCCATCAAAGGAGCAAGGCTCTAAGGGACAGGAAAACAAGGAGGAGGTTTATTTTCCAATGCCCTTTCATCCCTTTCTGTCACCCACAGTTAAAACACAGCTCCTGTGCATCTCAGAATTCCAAACTGCAGTTTGCCAAAGCAGGTTCAGAGGGCAAAAATTCCCCCAGTTTCCAAGGGGCTTGTGAGTTAAGAGCTCTGGATGCACCACTCCCACTGAGACTCTACAAGAAAAGGCACCCAACAGCTGAAGAAGCATTTCTGGAACTTGCAGTCCAAGTGCACAGGAAATACCTGAAGTTTCTTTCCCAGTTTTAATCTCCAAAATGAGGACATATTAGGCACATCTGCTCCCTGCTTAAAGCTTGCCCCCACCTCTTGGCCCATGGGTGAAGCCATTAAAAATGTAAAGATGGCAGCAGGAGAGAATTACAAGACATGCCTCCAGTGTGTCCCCAACAAAACTGCACAAGAACAGAAAAGCTTTCCAGATTTGGGGCTAAAAGGAGGTTCTGAGCTCAGACAGTACTCACCACCAGGGCCCACACATCTGGGACAGCAGGAGCCCTGGGCAGTGTCCTGCAGCTCCCCTTGGCCACAGGTGAGGGCTGGGCAGGTCCTGGGGCTGCAGGTCACCTTCCCGTGGGCACAGGAGCACCGCACACATCCCGAGCTGGCCCACTGCGTGCCGTGCTGCACACAACACAAGCAAGGGCACAGTGAGAGCTGGAAATAAGCCTTGTCCCTTTGCAAGTTCCTCCTCTCTCCAGGGTGAGGCTTGGCACTGATAAAAAGTGGTTTTCTGACCACGTGGCAGCAGGATTGGGATGTGAAATGCAATTGAGGTACGAATACATCCATATCTTTTTTGTGGGGATGCCTGCCCAAAGAACAGGCTCAAAAAGAGCCAAAAGACAAAAGCTGCAGCAGAAGAACAGCACAGGAAAATGCAGAAATAGCACAAGAAGAAATGTAATGTATCATGATAAAACATAGTGCCACTAAATGACAGGCACAAAGAAACATGAGAAGAGGATGGGTGTGCTACCCCTCCTGTTCCAGCTTTTGTTTAGCTCATACCAGCTTCATGCTGGTCATGCCTCATGCTGGAACAGAGGGTTTCAACATCCATCTCAGGTGTGGAGAGCACAGCCCTCCAATATGCACAGCCCTGCAAATATGTCTGGGCATTTTAGCATATTTCTTGAGATTTGCCTCTTGTCAAACAGAAAAGTCTGTAAGAGACCACACACAGGACTTGAGTTTGCTGTTAAACCATTTTTCTACATTTGCCAGTTGTTTGACATGATTCATTATCTACTACCCATGAATCTTGATTTTTTTCCTCATCTCCAGACACTTATTCTGATTGTTTTGGCCTTTCAGCCCCCCTGGGTGAAACCACATCCCAGAACCTGCTCTGTGAATAATTCAGGATTACAGAACACAGAACCCAGATGGCAGAGCAGCAATCAATCTCTGGCAGCATAGGTGGCTGCTGAGAGGAAAGCTTCTCTGAGCACAGCTAATATGTCAAGCTCTCTGTGCTTTGCTCCCCTTCTGATGCTACTGCAGTGCCTCAGCCAAGCACAGAAACAGCAAGGGGAAGGAATAAGTGGGGAAATTTCTCCCATTACGCCACGCAGGACACACAACTGCTCAGCAACTGCAAACCCTGCTGACCAAACTCCTGCTAAATTCCACTCTCTGGCAGTGACAGGATATAAATGCAGAGATCCATCCTTCCCCTGCACACCAGCTCAGCAGCCCCCACTGGCTGCAGCAAACAGGGAGCTAAAACGAGGTAAGGATGGTCCCTGCTGAGGAAGTGGACAGGGCACTCACGCTGTGGATCTGTCCTTCGTGCTGGCAGAATCCTTCGGCTCGGGAGGCACACTGGGGGCAGCACTTGTTGGAGGCTATTTGGAGCACTTCTCCCTGAAAAGAGACAGGATTCCAATAAACAGCTGACATCAAACAGGGACTCTAAAATGAAAGTGAAGCCATGAGGCCTGGCTGGACCTGGTGCTCTCAGCTCAGAAAGGAAAGGTTTCAGGTGAAATACAGAATGCTGCTACACTACATTGCCTTGCTGAGAGGTGGCACAGCACTTTGTGTGTTTGACATTGTGCCCTCAAAATAACAGCAGAATTTACACCCCCAAGAGCACAGTTGGAAATTCTTCAGCTGAACCAGTTTTCAAAGAATAAAAAACAAAATTCAAGGTTCTTCACTGAAAGGCCACTGAGAAACATGGGACAGATGTTGCTGAAACAAGATCAGCCATATTTGCATAAATCTCATAATGAGTAGATGAGAAATAAACCATAGAGAAAGACGATGATTTCTGACCTTGCTTTTGTGTTGGTGGTTTAGCCTGGAAGCATGAAAGGATTTTTTTCTTCTGAGATCCTTGGTGATCCTTTTCAATGTTTAAATGACCAGAGGTTTTTGGAACACTTAAACATTTCATCTTGGAGATTGCCCATGTCAAGGAGTCACACAGATTCGCTTGACACTATAAACCTATTTCCCTTTATGAGCTTTAAAGTAGCTACCTTTTCATTTATCTGATTTTTATCATTTTATCTAGCGCACTCATTATTACATGTGCCCTGACAGCACTTGATCTTCCTCCTCTTTAGCACAAAAATTCCTACTAGTTCATTCTAGCTTTAATCAATACACAGCAATAATAATGGGGAAAACCAGTAAGAATCAAAATTATTTCCTCATTAGTGCTGTCATATTGGGAAACATTTTAACCTGCTTCACAAAGCCATATAATTATCCTGACAGCCTCTTTAAAACACTCTTTTTCACTGCTATTTGTGCACTCTACCCCAGCAATCCAGATGTTAATGCAAGACCAATCCCATGGCCAATTAAAGAAGACCCAGACAAAGACAAGCAGGAGACAAGGAAAGCTCAGCAACCATCACGAGGAAGAAGAAACTGGAGGACAGACAATCTCAGCTCTGTTGTTGCTCAGCAGAGTGGAAAGTGCCCATCTGCACCTTCCAGGGAGCCCCAACCCCACCTCCAAACGAAGGGGGGCTCATGCTGGGAGGTTGGAGCCCAGTTCAGGGGCTTCCTTTGGTATCAAGCTGCTCCAACACTCAGCCTCTGGCTGCAGCTGAGGGGACAAAGGCTTCCCACACCACGTGCTGTCACTCCAAGGAGGAGTGCAGGGACACAGAGCCCGTGCCTGGCTCTGGGCAGCCACAGGCACTCAGCCCTTACCTTCTGGAAGTCACACTGAGGGGCTCTGCAGACTGTAGGCTGGCAGGTGACAACGCCGCTCCGGCACTGGCAGTCTTGGCAGGAATCCGGCTTCCAGGAGGTGTTATTCTGCAAAAGAAGATGGAAACCAGGCCCATGCAGCACAGGGCACGTCCTGTCTTGACAACACATCTCAGATAGCTCCACAGAGACGGACTGCAACAGAGCCCCCTCCCTCCCACACGCTTCTCAGGCCTTGTGTTGGCACTTGTCACTCAACAGCTTCCAAAACACAGCTGAAAGACAAGGCCATGCAGGGCCAATCATCAGCTCCAACAGCAATACAATCCAACCTCCAAGAGCCCCAGGTGAGTCCATCTCTGGAAAACTTCCCTGGGATCAGGCTCACACTGTCCACACTGCAGGGTGATCCCAGGTGGTGCTGAGGCAGCAGAGGTGGCTTTGAGGCAAAGACACTCCTGGGGTTTGCTCTACCTGGGCACGTGTATTCCCAAACACCACGGAGGAGACTCTGGCCAAGCAGAGAGCCTGACACATCTGGAAACAGCTGTCACCACCACTCCATCAGTGCACCCAGCTGGAACATCCACAGCTAATTCACAAGGGTTTCCACCAGCTGTGCTTGACCCCCTTCCATTCCCTCCCCGCTGAGGTCACGATCCCACGCTGCCTCCACAAGAAAAGGGGAAGAGGAGGATCAGTTTCTCAGCTGAAACACTGTTTGCAGCTAGACAATCCCTGTCCCTGTTGTATAGACAAACACTGGGCTAAACTGGCACCACACAGGATGTTCTCCTGGGTAGGATGGACAGCCCCTAGCCCAGTCATCCAGCCTCTTTTTTAAGGAACCAGACCTTGCTGTTCATTTACACCATGTAGTGATTTACCTCAATATACTCACAGTGCTAAGCAGGACTTAGGAAGGATGATTAACAGTTGACTGCCACGAGCACATTTACAGCTAACTACTAAAACTGTTAAGCATAATGATAAAATACTGAAATGTGCCTTAAAGGCCCATTAGGACACTTAATGAGAGAAAAAATATCCTGAAAAACCAGACCACTTTCTCAGGTACTTCAAGAACATCAATCTGCAAATAGTGGGATGGCCAAAAATATTGCCAAAAAAAAAAAATTCCTTGGGTCTCTGCCCTGCTTTCCAAAAGCATTTCTCCCACATCAGTGGCAGTGCTGACCTTAGAAGGTGCACAGCCCCTGGGCAAGGCAAAGAGGGATGGTAATTCCTGCTCAGGAACACAGCTGGCTCTCCCCTGGCTCACACAGGGCTGCAGAACAGAAACCCTGACACCATCTCTGCCAGCAGATTGATGGTGCAGTTAGGGAAGAAATGAAGGTTAAGTGATGTGTGTGCCAAGCTGTAGCTAACACACACACTGGAGTTAACTCATCCTGCTGGCTTCAGCAGAGCTCTGTGTTGGAAAGCTGGCAGGGAAGGCAGCCACAGGGTAACCAGGAGTGGGAAGGGAGGGGACAGACTCAGTGCCCCATCCTTTGGTTCTCCTAAACCTTCACCTCTGATCTCTCATGCTTAGTAAAACTTTTTAAAAAGGAAAATCATTTTCACCATGAAATAATAACTAAAGGAACCTCACGGCACAATGTCAGCACAGAGCCACCCTTATTCACATTTTGAGACTTAAATGCTCAGGTCTGTGGTAAGAAAACCCCTCTCTGCTCTTCTTCCTCCCCTGGTTTCTATCATAGCCCAAGCAGGCTGGCTCCTGTCTGTGGGCTCAAATCAGCTGCTTCTAAATTCCTTTTGCCAGGTACAGGATCAAAACCAACACTTCCCTGCAGAGTTTTAAAAAATTCATTATCTAGTTAATAGCCAGGAAAGTACCACCTGATCTGTTGGGATATGAGAGTCATCCAAGCACTTCATGGGTCTCAGTGTCCAGCTCTTTGGACAATCCAACATTTAGCTTAGGACTCCTGCCAGCAGACCTAAAGTGTCCAATTTGGAAAGTCTGGATCCTACCTATCTGTCCTGTTGTGAGGCTTTGTTGGTGCTCACCCAGCAGGCACAAGGGCACCCCAAAGCTCCCAGGCAAACAGTTCCAAACATAGAGCATGACTTTGCAGTAGACACCCAAAGAACTGCTGGAAACCCGCCTGGCATCTTCTCCAAGGCTCTGCACCTCAGTGGACAAATTATCTGCTGCAATCTAAGTGCTGGATTCCAACCCTGTTGAGAGTGTATTTTCATCAATGACAATTTCAGGGGCTTTTTCCTTACCAGTACTAATATAATTAACAGTATAAATAATGAAATACCATGCGGAGAGCGCTTTGAAGATGGAAAGGATTCCTTAAACACCAAGCAGTGCCATTATAATTTATTAATTCCCT
>NW_005054520.1:312254-315820 GCF_000277835.1 Geospiza fortis
TTTAAAACACCATGCTGCAAGAAGAGATGCATCTTCGTTACTTGGGCCAGCCTGCAGAACAGGGGCCAAAAAACCAAGAAATGCTCCCAAACCTTTTGAGCCTGCAGATCTCCAGACCAAGACAAAATGATATAAACTGGAGACACAGGAGCACAGTGTGATGGATTTGGAGAATACTGATGAGGATTTAGAAAAAGATAAAAGAAGGAGGCAAGAACACAACAAGCAGTAAAAGCAAAGAAAAAGCTACAAAGAGCAGACATGGAGCAAAGGGAGGCCAGAGCAGCTGTGAGTGCTCCTGGTTTGTTGCTGTCACCCTGTCACATTAACCAGAGCACAGAAAGACCTAAATCTCTTGGACCACTGCTTTTTCAACTGGCTATGAGAACTTCAGACAGCTGCACCTGTCCCTCCTCGACCTCAACAACAAAAAAAACCCACCCCACCCAACAAATCACAAATAACCAGTCTGCTATTAATATGCGAAAAGCCTCAGCAATTTATTCAGGATATCATCACACCAGATAACAGCGTGTGAGCTATTCTGGTGCAGCGACAGGGGAAATAAGAAGCACACAACAGCTGGTTTGCATCCTCTTATGGCTCCCTGAAAATATCCAGTCCATGCCTAAAATGTCCCTGGATGCTGGGGTGTCCCCTGCAGCACGCAGGACCCGTGAAGCCGGTCATTGTGGTGGTGGCATCGCTGCAGTTGCTAAGCAGGGTGAAGGGGCAGAGCACAGCTGCAGCCTTTGTGCCAGCCAGGGGTCGAGCTGCAGATATGTGCTGCCACAGCAATAATGAGGGGGTTGCTGCTTGTCCTGTACCCCACCAATCACCTGATGGTGATGAGGGGTCTGGAACACCTCTCCCATGAGGAGAGACTGTGGGAGCTGGGCCTGGTTAGCCGGGAGAAGACTGAGAGGGAATCTCATCAATCCATACAAGTATCTCCAAGGTGTGCCAATTTTTGGTGTGCCCAGTGACAGGAGAAGAAGCAGCGGCCATAAACTAAAACACAAGGAGTCCCACCTCACCATGAGGAAGAGCTTCTTTCCATGAGAGTGGCAGAGCACTGGAACAGCTGCCCAGGGACCAAACTCACCCAGACCCATCCCTGTGTCACCTGCTCCAGGTGGCCCTGCCTGGGCTGGGGGGTTGGACTGGGTGACCTGCAGAGCTCCCTTCCACCCCCAGCTATTCTGGGATTCTGTGGTTAACTCTCCCAGAGGCTGCTCTGCCCCAGACCCTGCTTTGGGGAGCAGGGAGCTGAGAAACCCCTGGGAGAGAAACCACGGGGAGAAACCCCCGAGGGAGCTCCAAGTCCGAGTGCCAGGTGGGATTTACCTCCCAAGTCGTTCCTGTGCCAGAGACAACTGAGAACAGGCAGGGATCGGGTGTCTCAGAGGAGGAATTCCAGGCTGCTCTGTAGAAACGGCAGGCAGAGCCCGGAGCAATTACACTTTTGGTAACAATTACCAGCATCACCCACCGGCTGCCAGACGAGGAGCCCTGGCAGCGCTGCTTTCATTTGTCATTTCCACTCCAATTACCTGACAATGCCAGAAAATTGGAAGGAGAAGCCCCAAGGAGGGGGAAGCACAGAGAGCACTGCATGGTCTGTGGGGATACCCATTAGCGGAGCAATGAGGAGATGAAAGCAATTCAGAGACACATAAAGGATTCCCAGTGCCCACTGGGTTTGGATTTGATGTTTTAGCTCTGGCAACGGGGAGCTGTTGCTCTGCTGGGTGTGTTTTTTAGATCTGGTATTTGCTGGCAGATAATAGAAACTCCTTGACAAGGGGGTTTTAATGGGCTCGTTCCAGCATGCCCACAGCCAGAGAGCAACATGGGAACAACAGGGCTCGGGAATCACATGGAAATTCAGCTCCTCTCAGTGGAAACAGCTTCAGTCCTATGTCCTAGGAGAGCACAGAGCAGCTAAGGTAAAGCACAGGGCTTGATTAACAGCACAGCAACACGAACACACTGTTCCAGGAATGGGAATCAGCTCTCCCCTTCTTCCAGTCAGGGAATTAAGAAGTCACATGAAGTAAAACAAGGTACTGTTTTCACAGTTCAACAGTCTGCCACGTTTTCCAACTGTGAAAATCTTTCACCAGTTGTACCAGCCTCATAAAAATCAAGAGTCTAAAAATAACATTTCCCGGCAGTCCTGAGATATTTTAGGGATATGATATTCCAAAATATTCTTCAAATACTTAGGTACTGTTGTAATCTTCATCCTATCTTTCACACAGACACCAGGAAAGGGCCCCAAATGAACAAAATGCACTATGTAAAACTATGGTTTCAAATTATTGGTTCTAACCAGGATTTAAATCACCACACAGAGGTCTTTGTTCAATATTTTGGGAGCAGCAGTGTTCCTTTAGAAAGGGTAATGTCTTTTGGTTTGTCACTATTAGATTCACCCAAAACAACTTGCAGCCTCTTTGCAAACTTTATTCTCACATTAAATCGATCTATAAATGGACTAGATAGCAAAAATAATTACTATTTTCTCCCATCTTCTTATGCTGCAGATTTTTTCCATGCCCAGTTGTGTGTTTTGATGACCAGCACACACCAGAAATTCTCCTCAGCATGCAGGAATAACACTTGGGGTCCTCCTGCTGGTTTTTCTCCCCTTTGCCCAAGTAGTTCCTAACCTGCCAACTGGCAAATTTCAAACATCCTGCCCCCAAAATGACTTCTGAGTGGATATCAAACTGTTAATGGATGTCAAACCCAAAGTGCTTGACTGAACAGCTGCGCAAAAGAAGGGAGGCAAAGGATTAATTTAATCTAAACTAGATCACAGCTTTATTGATAGCACTTATTACAGCATAATGGCTACTTCTGGAGCAGCAGGGGTGCCCATCTCTGCTCTGTGATGCTCTGGATGCAGGTCATGTTCTGGCCCCTTCAAGTGATGCTGCTTGCTCCAAACTTGAACGTGGGAGAGCCACCAGGACACCAGCAGCAGACAGCCAGTGACAGATGTGTCAAAGGGTGAAGTGAGACTGCCAGGGGGATGTGGGGTTTCAATGAGGAATGCAGGTTATGGGGGGCCAAATGCTGCCATGTTAACTGCATCATCTCAGCCAGGGCAGAGTGAACAAGACAGACTAAGCCTTTTATTCCTTTTCTAACAACAATAACAAAAAAAAAATCCCATCAGGCCATGAAAATCCTTGCAGCTGATTCAGCAGAGGAAGGAAATTTCCTTCAGTACCAGTCATGGCCCTCAGAAGCTCTGCACCAGGTGAAAGATAACTCTAATTCTACTTCTTGAAGGCAACAATCCACTCCTGAGCAATTCTGCAAGCCATGTCAGCAAATGTAGAGCCATCTCCAGTTCCAGGCTGGATATTTAGGAAGTGTCCTTTCCAAGCAAGGAATTACACACCTCAAATCTTACTGTTGTCACTGTGGGTCCAAGCACAGTAATGTCCCTTCCAGCCCCCAGAAAGTACAGCCCTTTATGTCCTTATCTTCCATCTCAGCTCCCTGGGCAGCAGATTAATGAAGTGGTTCTCCCTTCCCTTCCAAAGGGAAAG
>NW_005054520.1:315830-316740 GCF_000277835.1 Geospiza fortis
TTAATCTTGGAGAGCAAAGGCTTCACTAAAGAGCAAAAATGATGAAGAAAAGCCTGTAGAATAAGGAAATGTGCAGAGTGTCCTCACGTCCTCCAGAATTGTTTCCAGTATTGCTCTGGTTCACTGGGAGCTGCTGAGATCAACAAGGTGACAGTCTTATGTCCAAAACCAAATGGAAATAATGGCAGCAGAAAGTGGGTGACACCTCAGTGCTTGACTCAAACACAGGCTCCTTGCTGCCTCCTCTTACAAATGAGTCAATTAATTGACTCTGGCACACAGAAACTACAGGCCCAACAAACAAAATCAGGCTGAAAATATCCTGAAGAGGGCAAAGATGATAGATGTGTTTGTGTGCTTCAGTGCTGTGCAGTGGGATCAAGTTCATTGGGATCAAGAGGGACAGCACAGGGGGAAGGAGGGAAGAAGTTAAGCAGCACAGTCCTTGGCATTCACGGGGTGCTTTAAAAATTATCACTATTTTTTTACAGTGACAACAAAATCCCACCAAACTACTGAGGAGAACTACAGCTAATTGCCCCTCCCTCTACGAAATGAAAATGCCAGGGCTACAAAAGCTTATCCTGTCCAAGAGTGGTGAGAAGACTGAGGGAGAAGAGGCAAAACTTGTGGAATAACACCAACAGGGAAGCAGCCATGGCCAGAAGGTGCAGGGGAGGAAAAAGTAACTCCAGGGCTAGAAAGGCTGGTCAGATTAATCACAAACCATGGCTTTCCAGAGAAGAAGGCATAAAAAGCAGCTCTGTGAGGCATTGAAACTCCTTCCCGTGAGGCAGAGAGAAGATGGACAGAGAAACAGGGCATGGGTTGGCCTCAGCAGGAGAAGTACCAGTCTATTAATTAGCATGATTGGCCATCAGTCAGAAATAAATCATATTTTCCATTTCTA
>NW_005054520.1:316767-322578 GCF_000277835.1 Geospiza fortis
GCTCATGCTGGAACAGTTCCTTTTGCTTTCATTATTCAGAAGCGCTGTGTGTAAGGTCATGGCAAAAAAAATATTTATTTAAAATCGAAGCCCTGTAATCCTATCTAAAGCATATTTATTTTTTCAATGCACATCACCATGACTCTGATGAGTGCACACCACCATGAATCTGGACCTGATTTCCAACACAGTGCCAGGGAGATGTCAGGAGTTGCTCTGGAAATAACCATGATCCATACCCGGAGCATCTCTCCAATTTGTTCCCTTTACCCTTCTATAGAAAAACTGATTTTACAAAATTTGACCGTCCACAGGAGAAGCAAGCTCAAGGACTAAGATTACCATAACCTCTAGAGCTCCTGCACATGAATTTTTGTCTCTCACCCCCTTCTCAGTACTGAACATCTCTCTCAGAATAAATCTTGGAACAGTTTACACAGCAAGCCCATCATGGGGGCTGCAGCAGCCAGGCTAAGAGGGCGCACATGCAGAAGCACTTATTTAGACTCTTGAAAGCAGACTGGGGGGTTCCTAAATCTCTCCAGTGCTCATCGTGTAAAACAGGGACAGTTTTATATCAAAGCACTTGGCTCCTTCACTGATAGTGATGTCTTAATCTGCAGAAGCTGCTCCATGAAATATTTAGCAGAGGCAAAGCATATGCATCCCTTAAGTTCAGGCTGAGGAAGAAAATGCATCTTCCCTCCATCCTGAGGCAGCAAGAATGGGCTGGGTATTACACCAGGTAATACCTGAGAAGGTGCTTTTGTTAACCATTTTAACTGTCCCTCTTTAATAAGCTTGCAGCAGTGCTTGGTAATGTGTTTTCTGGCTCACGTGAAGCCTCGGGGAACACTGTCCACACAGATTCAGTGAGAGGAGGTGCACAGGGCTCTGCTCACATCCCTCTCCATGCCATGGATATTTGCCAGGCTGAAGATTGCTCCCTGGCATGGTGTGAGCCAATTCCTGTCAGGTTGCTTCACGCTTGGTTAGAAATAATTGCTGCCTCATTACAAATTTAATCATGACACTGTGATATGGCAGAACTCTTCCTTGCAATCTCCTTCTCTTCCTTCTTGAAGATGATGTGAAACAGATTGACCACTGCGCAGCTTAGGTATTTTTAGGGTTTTTTTTTTCCTCCTCAAAGAAGGAAATTCTATTTTCCAACATTTTGTTCATGCAGTTCTACATGGCTTCAGAAACATCTCACAATGCCTTTAACTCCAGGTTCCTGCAGGATCCTTGGGTTTTAAGTTTTTATTCATCTGCATCTACTTGGAGAAGGTTTTCAAGTAGAAGAGTCCCACACTTGAGGGCTTGCCTGTTCCCTGAACGAGTCACAGCTTCCCTGAAGAATGCAGAGATTTCGGAAAAGTGGCACAGGAAACACTCCTGAGGGAAGTGTCCTCTCTACTGAATGGGTCAGGAAGGAAAAGCCTGGGATGGAGAGGGAGAGGTTCCCCTGTAACACAGCTGTAAAACCTGGGAGATGATTCCACACTCTCCTTTGCCCACCTTCACCCCTTCTGTGCCATGACTGTAGCTGATGCCATCACCAGCCTGGCACCTTCCTAGAGGTACAGAAATCCCACACCAGGGATGAATGGGATCCATCTGGTTGCAGGGATCAACTCAGTTCTAAGGAAGAAGCAAAAGCAGGATAATCTCCCTTGCTGCACAAGACTTACTTCTAAGAACATTGCAGCAAAGCACAAAGGAACATTCCCACAACTACAAGTACTTAGAGCAGCTCCAATCACAATCCTGGTTTCAGTACACCCATCTGTCCTGAAGATCTTGGTGGTGGGAATTCCCATCAGCAAGGTCTTGGTGCTTCCAACACTTTCAGGTGTCTCCCTACCTGTTACTCCCTATGCTTTCAAAACCAGCAGCATGTAAACAAAGCACAACCTGATACCAAAAAAGAGTAGGGGATTTAGAAAAATACTCTGTTGTATTTTTCCTTCCTCCCCTTTCCCTCTTTTTTTCCCCCTCAGCAAAATAAAAAAACTGAGCTGGGAGATTGGATACTATGAATTAACTTTCTTTCCTGCACAGCTCTTCCACTCCTCTGCACTGGCACCCTTCCCAGAGGTCTGTGCACACCAGCATGGATGGATGGCTTTTCCAAACACCTGCATCCATCATTTCATTTGACCTCCAGAGGCCACATTCTTCCCTGCATCTTTAGTTACTTTTATCTTAAAAAGAAAAAAGGAAAGCAATGTGGGTCACCAGAGTGAAGCTGGCAGCAGGCTCCCTCCCTTCCTGCCGGCAGGGAAACATCCCTGGCTCCCTGGGTCAGTGGTGCCTGGCTCAGCCACAGCTCCTGCACTGCACCAGCCCAGAGGAGAGCCTGCCCCAAAACACAGCCTTCACCTTGTGCCTGATGTTCCCCCTCTCAGGGCCATGAGGAATGTTGTTTCAGGCTCTGGAAAGAAACTGCCATCATGTGCAGCCCTGGTGAGACAGCCCATTTTTCAGGAGCTTGGGAACACGAAGTATTTCAGTGTTCTTTTCTACAGTGCAGTAAATATTGCACTTGGAATCCACCTGACAGCTGCTTAAGTCCTGCTAGGAATGCAACCTTCACCTTCTGGGAACTACAGCTGTGCCTGCCCCAGCCCTGGAAGTGTTCAGAGCCAGGCTGGATGGGGCTTGGAGCAACCTGGTCTAGTGGAAGGTGTCCCTGCCCATGGCAGGGGGCTGGAAATGGCTGAGCTTTAGGTCATTGATGTCATTTATGACTGTTTCCTATTTCTAGGAATATACAGAAGTCCTTGCACAAGGGGATGTTGAACAGAGGGTGTGCAGTGACAGGTGAGTGGGAAGTGACTCCATTATCACCTTCCAGGACAAACCTGCTAAAACAGCAGCCAAACCCAGTGGGAACTGCAGCCATCCAGCATCCTCTCCTCAAAACACACACCAGAGAGCCTCACACTGAGGGGAGGCTCCTAAAAACAAAGAGGAAAGCAAGCCTGCAACTCTTCTTAACATAACACACTAAAGATCCTCCAGCTTCCCCTCACCTTCAAGAGGCCAGTGGAAGATGCTTGATGAAAGCCTCAAGACAGTCAGGGCCCTCCCTGCAAAAGGAGATTGCTCCAGGGAAATCCCAAATCCCTCAGCCCATACCAGCTCCCACAGGGCTGAGACGCTGAAACAGCCAAGACACTCTGTTCTTGGAAATGAGGATGTACAAAGGCAGAAAAAATTGCTTCACCCCCTGTTAATGTGCAGAACTTTCCCTCCCCACGATGAGGAACAGAGAGAGGCAGAATTTCGGAGCCTAGCTCAGAGCACACTTGACTTGAAAAGAAGCCAACCCATGGATGTTTTTCCCTCCCCTTGCCTGGATGATTAACCTGGGCACCACTCCCACGTCTGCAGACAGAGCACAGCGAGACTGAAGTGCCCATGAGCTACGTGCACAAGTCCCGTCGTGTCCACCCCACCCTCCCCATCCCAGCATCTGCACTGGAAAAATAGAGGTTTGTACCTAAAGAGAGCTCTCCTCTCAGGGACAAGGAGTAGCCACCCCACTGGAGCTTTTGTAGCAAGCTTATCACAGCTGCATTTCCACCTTGGGTCTGCAGGTGTAAGGAAAATGTCATCCAGGATGGCAGGAAAAGGATGGGATTTTCCTCGTGTTGCCATGCTAAAGTGAGCATCTCTATCTCCAGGAGGAAAAAGGAGGAAAAAGGAGGAAAACCTGGGGCAGAAGGACAGCAGACAGGCCCCCAGGCTCCTTGCTGGACCTCCAAGCCGTGGCCATGGGAAAGAAGAGGGAGTTGTACGTCCAATAATCCCCTCCAGCCACATCACCTGCTCGGAATCATCCGCACATGGTTCCCACCACATGGCAGGGGATAAGGAAAGATCACAGAGACTATCCAAACCCCAGAGCCTGCTGGGAATGTTAATCCAGCCTCCTGCCATGACCCCCAGCAGCCCTGCTACGTGCACTCAGGGCAGAGAACTGAAATCCCCACGCCTGGCAAAGGGCTGGTTTGGGAAAGCACCAAGGACCTTCAGAAAATCCACGATGGCAGGAGTTATTTCAAAATGCTTTCACTACAGGGGAGGGAAGCATTCTCCACATCTTCCTAGAATGTCCTTCTTTCCTGTCATTTCTCCTTTCTTCTCCCTGATATTTTTCCACTTCTTACAGACATCATTCTTTACATTCTTATTATTCAGCCCATTTCATATAATTTAACTTTCCCTGCTTGTTTTGGGGGCAGGCTCTGCTAATTGCTGTAACTTCCCAAAACTTCACCAGCTTCACCACTGTGCCATTGTGGCATTCACCAAATTTTGCCATTGTGTTACCATCTCATCATTCAAATATCTTTACAATTTTTAGATTGCAAAGCCTGCTTATCTTTCAATATTTAACTTTTTAAACCTTCCCAGAACATAAAGAGACTCTGAAAGGGATGACATTTTACTGGTGCTTTGAAATACCTCTGAGGAAAAACAGGGTGAAGTATTCCAGCGAACCACCTTGTCTCACAAAAACACTTGCTTGCAAGACCTAACAGTTCGAAGGAAAATCACTTTAGACAAGGGACAATTTCTTCATGGACCAGAATGTAAAGTAGACCCAAACCTGCCCTTTTTGCTGACCCAAAACCCAAGGACTGCAAGCAATTATTGCTTTCAATGAAAAGACACAGCAGCCAGTGCGATACCAGAAGAAAATCAAAAGCTCACACACCCTTAGGGTAAGAAATAATATCACATTTTCTCTCCAAAATCTCTCCTGTGGATGCTGTGCCCTAATTTTTAGGTGGTCACAAGTCCCATCCCAAAGGCTGAGATTCTGATTTGAGCAATACCAATGTAATGTAAAACAACTTGAATATTTCAGCTGGACGGGGCTGGCAAGTCCCTTCCTTTCAGATTTCATTTAAATTTTATAGAGAGGCATAAGAGAAGTGATTTATGCAAGATAGAAGTCCTAGGAGGAGCAGCCTGTCACACACAATACTCCTACTTTGTCCGCTGCTCCAGTGTAACAGCAAACTGCACGAATTCCAAGGAAGGAGAGCAGGGAACCTCTCCGGAAACTGGCAGGAAAGCTTTCTGTTTCAGAAAGCTGTTAATGAATGATGGCCACTCCTGCTTGGTGACCTTCACAAAACGAGCTGGCAGTGTCAGCTCTACCCCTGCACGGTCACAGGTCTAAATCCCATTGGGATACAAGTGTCCCCTTGAATGGCAATTCCAGCCCAAGAGCCAAACCCCATTAAGAGGGTGGAGTGATCTTTGATCCCCCCAAAGCACTTTGATCACACAGCCAGGAGCAGCCAAAACCTGTGCAAGTTCTGGCTGTGATATGCCCTTTGTTAGCAATTTTTTCAAGACAAGTATTAAGCACCAATAATTTGCTAGTGTAGTATAATGGAACTTGCCTGATCTCTCCAAAATCTCTGTCTGTGGGAGCCAGGAACATTTGCTGCCAGCTTGAGAACCCTGGTTGTTCTGGGCACAAGCAGGGTGCCACACTGAAACTCATCCAAGAGCTGTTAGCTCGGAGGGAATTATGACAGTGAGCAAAACCACCTTCCTCATCAGGAGAAGTGTGTCCCTCCAGAAAAACCCGAGAGCAAGACTGTAAAAAGGAGTCAGAGGAGGTGCTCCACAATAAATTCTTTAAAAGGGACCAGCTAAAGGCAGAAGGCCATTTCAGTACCTGCCACTGGGCAATCCAGAAATAAAGCCATGGTTCCTCACTGCCCAAACACTGCAGCGCAGCCAAGTCAGCAGAAACCCACCCTGACTCCACTGTTAGATTTT
>NW_005054520.1:322644-338849 GCF_000277835.1 Geospiza fortis
AATGAATCCAAACCAAACCCTGCACTTAACAAAACCCACGTCTGACCCTCATCAAAGCTGTCCCTTGCCCTGCTTTGATTCTCCTGCAGATAAACAAAATAAAACAAGTCTCTGGTCTCATTTCATCCTCTCCCCCAGGCAAGTTGAACTCCGGTCCCGCTAAGCATGGGCGCACTAGAAATGCCCTTGTATAAACATTTGGCTTGTTTCAATTACCCCATCTTTGTGTGTTCAGCATTTTACAGACACATGAGCAAGCACAGGCTTCCTCTCCCCTCCTTGCCGCTTCACATCTGCTTAAATTCAAGGCAGCCCATCGTTCTGTTAGGAGCGGAGTTAAAGCAGGGAAAATGGGGTGTGAAGTGCCTGTTTACATCTCCAGTGACTGAGGGAACCATTACCATCCATCCAGTTGTCACAGGCCTTTTGTATCATCTGCTCGGGCCATTAGGATTTAATTCCTTTACACGGCATCCAACAGCCATTTTCTTGTAGGAACCTGCAATTAAGAGCCAGGCACAGCTGCTGAGCCGTGTTCATTCCCATTCCTGTCTGTCAGTGCCAAACGGGCACCTGGAATTCCATCCCAGGGCGCTGGGCCCTGGGTAGGGAGAGAAGGGAGAAGCTGCAGGAGCGTCTCTCCATCAAAGCCCGCTGAAAGGACGCTGCTCAGGCTGCCACAGGCCAGCCCAGCTCTGCAGCAAGCCCTTTTTCCCCAGCCAAGCAGCAATTCCTGGGCTTCCCAGGCTGCTTTTTCCAAGCAGCTATGGCTTGTTGCCTCCCTCCAGGCAGAGCTGGCAAAAAATAAGGCAGAGCCAACAGTAAATTCAGTGTTGCCCAAAGCAGCAAAATGTGTTCCAGTGGCTAACCAGATCCATCAAACCCTGCCAGTCACTGCTCCCCGTGCGATTCCCCCTTCCTGGAAACTCACCCTCGGCACCAGCACCGGTGTCAAAGCCTCATTAGAAACAACTCTTTTTTGATTGCTTTTCATTTCCATGTTTTCCCTAATTAGAGGCATTTTGGAGCTTCACGTAGACCAAGGCAGGTAAGAGGGATGCAAATTAGGACAAGGTTTACCCAGAAGGCCAGAAAACCTACTTTAGTCTTTTTAAAGGGAGGAAAAAAAAGACCTGGCTCCAAAGCACCACCCAACTGCCCTGACATGAGATTTTTTTGGAAATCCTCCCAAAGGATCCATGATTTATAGTTGTTTTTTTTTACACTTCCCATCAGTGCACCACAACAGGGCTAAGAAGACTCAAAAAATATTTTTTTTTAAGAAAATATACTTAACAGACACCTCAAGGAGAAACAAATAAACTAATTATCCTCAATACATAAAAATGCTCTTCTTGGAAAATACCTTTCCTGAGCAAGGACAACTCACAGTGATACAGATAAATCCAAACAACAGATAAATCCAAACAAGCAAACTCACAGTGATACAGATAAATCCAAGCAGCAGCAATTAGCAGGAAGTAAATGGGGTAAAATAGATGATCATAAACCCAAGACTGCTTCAGGAATGTTCCTTTTCAAGGCATTTGCAGAAAACTATTTCCCAGGCTTGACACAGATCTCACACACAAAATAAATGCCTTGGTAAATAGAAATGTACAGGTGTTACCCAGCAGTAAACTACTTTTTAATTCCAATTTCCCCTCATTTTAGGTATAAAGCATCCAAAAAATAAATGCAATGACTAAATGTTTGCACATATGGCTCTATCAGTCCTTCCTCCCCCCGCCCATGTGGACTTCTGGACTGTCAGGATTGGACATGCTTCTTTAAAAAAAAGCAATTAAGACCTTTCCATCATTGTGGCTCCAGGATTTTCCAGGCAGGCCCATTCAAAGCCATTTGCAATTCGGCTGGGTCTGGACTTGCACGATTTTCTTATTTTTGGTACCCCATTGGCTGCTTGCCCAGCTCCCAGTTTGAGGAAAGCCACATCCCTCCTTCCTGAAAAACAAGCTGACAGAGATGCCATTGATACTGCACTCATCAGCTCTGTAAAACTCCTCAGCATTAATCACCCTGAGCACAAAACACACGTGCACTCCTGAGCTGCTCCTGAGGACAAGGGAGCAAAGAACATTTGGTTGTTGTGCTGCTTTTCCTACTGCAAGGAGCAGCTTTAGAGGAGGAATGAGGATTCCCTTTAGCAGAACAGCTTGGAAAGGAAAAGAAAAAGACATTTTGCAGCATTTTATGACAAATATAAAAATTCCAGCGCTTCCCCTAAGAACATGTGCTGTTCCCACTGATCACAGAGCTCGTGCTGTGTTATCTGATGAAGCCCAAGGGCCAAAATATTTCTCTTCAGCTGCATCTAAACCGTGGGTAACCAAGAGCAATTCCTCTGAGCACTTACCTACAGGGTAGTGCAGGGCTAGGCTTTTAGTCCTGGATCCCTTAAAGAAGACTTAAAAATGCATTTCAAAACCAAAACTGACTTAATGCCAACACAAAAGCTGAAATATTTTTGCTGCTTGAAATCTACCTGCATTTAAATGGTGCAACTTTTTAACTTGCTTCCTACATCAAAAAGAGACACTGGGCAAGACTGGTTTCCTTTTAAGCCCTCCTAAACTGCAAGAGAAAGATGACATTTTCAAAAGTCAGCATTTTCCAAACCAGCTGAGCTAAGTCAAGCTCCTGAGCCGAAATTTATGCATCAAAGTGTTCAGTGCTCCTCTCCAAAAGTCCCGTGTTCAGCTGACTATTCACAAGTCCTGTGGAGCCACCACACTTCTAAAACAGCAGAGGAAAGAATCAAACCAGGGGCAGGATCCCTAAATCCACAGCCTGACTTTAGGCTCCTGATCTTGAAGGAGCTACATAAGTCACCTTAAAGCACCCTACATGGACAGGGATCTGGGAGAGGATAGAGAGACAAAAGGGGAAATAATTCAAAAAATATTATTTTGAGAGAAAATAATAGTTTAAAAAAGCACTCCCTTGGGTATTAGATCTCCTGTAGTTCCTTTAAGGACGAGCCACCATCCACTTGATTGTTCAGCCAGGCACAGGGTCACACTGAGAGTGTCTGTAGTGACAAATGTCTAACACAACCCCAACTGTCCAACTTCAAACAAACAGCTGAACTAAACAAGCACAAAAACTCTGTCACCGGCCACCAAAAGCACTTTAAAGTAGACCCTTGGCTTTTCCTCCCCAGTCAATTCTCCCTGTCTGGAAAAGCTCAGTTCATTTAAGTGGCCTTTCAGCCCCCCACCACGTCAATACCTGAGCTGCCAGGGGTGAAATCACAAGTTGCAGATGAATTAATCCCACAGTGGGATTATGTCATGGACTCTTCCCCAGAGCAGCCCTCCTCCATGCCCTGATTCCCAGCCCCAGTGCTGCCATCCGTGGGACTCTCTGCTGAGCAGATTTTCACTTGCTAAGTCAGCAGAGATCTATTCACCTTTCCCTGATCCAGGCTGCTGCCTCCTCTGAGGGAGGCAGGGGAATGCCAGCACCCCTTTCTGCAGCAGCACATGTGTCGCAGACATCTTTTCACTAAAAATCCTTTCTTAGGATTTTTTCCCTTCTGAGAAGCTGAGGCCTCAGAGACAGATGTAAACAATGGTTATCTGCTGCTGTGGAATGCAACAGGTGGATTTTTGATTGGCCCATCTTGGATGTTTATAATTAACGGCCAGTCAAGGCTGAGCTATATTGGACAGAGTCCAAGACAGCTCCTTTTGTTATCATTCTTTCCTATTCTATTCTTAGCTTAGCTAGCCTTCTGAGACAAAGCTTTTCCTTCTATTCTTTTTAGTGTAGTTGTAATGTAATATATATATCATAAAATAATAAATCAAGCCTTCTGAACATGGAGTCAACATTCTCGTCTCTTCCCTCCCCTGAAAACCCCTGTGAACACTGTCACACACACAAGTGCCCGCGATTCAGAGCAGAATGAAACTGCACCCATTACAGGTGACAGCTGGATGAACTTGCATTTCTTGGACTTTAAATCAGAAACATTGCTTAGGATATTATATCAACATGCAGAAGCTCTTAGCTTTCAGATTAAAACACAGACCTGGAGCCAAAATGAGAGCCCAGGGCTCCCATAAGCCCTGCACCACATCAGCCCAGCAACCACAGCAGCCACAACCAAGCTGGGGTCAGTGCTTCCTCCTCTGCCATTGCCACAAGTGGAAAAGAAAGGGCCAAATGCACGTGGTGGCAGAATATCAGGAAGGACTGAGCATATCAGATAAACCAGGATTTGCTGACTAAGAGGAATTCAGCAAGGTATTAGCAGAAAGTTGTTATTAATTCAAGCTACCGAGGCTTTACCAGATAATAAGTTTAAAAGCTTGTGGTTTAAAATTCTACCATTAAAGCACAAGAGGTAGAAGAAATTGCTTCAGTGGATTTAGACACTGAGGATTCTTTTTTTTAACTTCCCACAGACCATTTTCCTTTTCTACTCTCGTCATCCTATCCCATTTGGCATAGATTACAGTCCTGCTTTGGCATTTGTTTAATGAAGTTTACACAACATTAGAGGCACTTGATTTAGCTGCCACAGCCACCATCTGTAATTAATCCTCCCAGGAGCCAGGGCACTGCACAGCTTGTTCCTGCAGCCTTGGTGTCTAATGTGGAACAAGCTTATGCCCTCCATAATTCCAGTCTCCCATCAGTTTTATGCCATCATAATTCCCAGGCATTCATTTGGCCACTCACCCCAGCTGGTGGAGAACAAGGGCCACAGGGACAGGGTGTAAATCAGCTGGATGTTACCAGCAGGTGGGAAGGATGCCTCTGCCTCCTTCCTTTCCCTTTTCCCAGAGCAAGGAATAAAGCAGCACACAGTGATTTGGCCATTTCTGTGTATATTGCTGTTATTCAGCAAGAGTTACGTGCAAGCAAGACACAGCTTTTAATCCTGGGACAGGAGTGGGCTTTACCTTCCACTCACACACAAGGAGTATCAGTGGAACAAGACAGAACTCCCTCAGCTTCCACTTAGTTGTGATGTGAAAAGGCAGGAGAGATGAACACTGCGCCTTCCCCACAAGGCTGTCCCTGTGCCACTGCACTTCCACAGATCCCACCCCAAAACTGCCTGGTTTGCAGTGCAGGGGGGCTGTGCTGCTTGACTCTGCCAATAAATAAATTAATTCTTGACTCTAGGCCAAAAGCTGCAATTTAACAAAAGAGTAACTTTCAGGGGGGGAAAAAGCCAGCCATGATTTAAAGATTTCTAGTGATACAGAATAATTCATAGCACACACCAGGAAACAGTTCCAGCGATTTCCAATCTCCACAGTAAAAGTCTACCTAATTCCTAGGCTGAATTTATCTAGCTTTCATTTTCTGGCTCCTCCATTCTCTTATGGGTAGAAGAGGTTTATTTATAATAATTTCTGTTCCCTCTGTAGCATTCTACAAATTACCCCTTAACTTTCCCTTTGAGAACTGGTGTAGACAGAGCTCAAGTCCTTTGTAATGAGGAATCATGACCCTCTTCTGGATCCCCTCCATCCCTGTGCCTCCCCCCCACATCTCAGCACAAATGAACAGTGAAAAATCAGACTAATGTTCCTCCAGCTGTGACAGCAGGGCCAAACACCCAGCTCATGTAACACTGCTCCCTGTGAACTGTAAGCCCCTAATATTCACAGAGGAATTTTATCACACCTTAACACTCGAGTCTGAACACACCAGGAGCCCCCAGAATGTTTCCCAGAATCACAGAACCATGGAATCCCTCAGGGTGGAAAAGACCTTCAAGACCATGGAGTCCAACCATCAACCCAGCACTGCCAAGGCCACCACTAACCCATGTCCCCAGGTGCCACATCCACAGGGCTTTTAACCCCTCCACGATGGGGACTCCCCCACTGCACTGGGCAGGTTGTTTCCATGACTGGCCACTGTTTCACGGAAGAAATTTCCCCTAAAATTCAATGGAAACACCCCCTGGTAAAATTTGAGGCTATTTACTCTTGTCCTGTCACTCTGACCTCCTGTCAGGGACTTGTAGGGACCAAGAAGGTCCCCCCTGAGCCTCCTATTTTCCCCCTCAGCTGCTCCTCACCAGACCTGTGCTCCAGATCCATTCTGTTCCCTGGACATGTCCCAGTCCCTATGTGTCTTCCTTGGAGCCAGGAGCCCAAAATTGTCCCCAAGGGTGCAAGGTGGGGCCTCACCAGTGGCCAGCACACAGGGACAGTCCCTGCTCTGGTCCTGCTGTTCCATTATTTCCAGTACAAGCCAGGATGTTTGTATCCTGTATTCAGATGTAATATATCATAATGTGGGTTTTTTGTAAAAAGTACTGAAGTGTAGCTCTTTTTCCCCCTTTCAGAAAGCCTGGAGACCCCCTCTAATTCACCCCTGCCTGCAGCCAGTTCTTTGGGACCAGAAACAAAAACAGCACTGGCCCTGGCCTCTGGGGCAAGATAAGAAGGAATGAATGCTTCTGTGGTAGGTTCCCCAGCTAAGCTGTTATGCATGCCCAAAGGACTCATGTGCAAACATGTTTAGTGACTCCACACCATAAATCACTGCTTCCCAAAGCAAATCCAGCTTTGTGGTTTTTTTGTGCACAAATCTGGTTGAGACAGACAACAAGGAGCAAGCCCTGAGCTCCTGAACGTCTTCCTCTCCTTGGGGCTGGGACATGTCCTGCTCTGAGGAAATTAAGATGGAAAATTAAGATCCAAGACACACCAGAAGAGTTTTTTTCTCTCCCAAATACCTTCATCTACAACCCCAGCAAAGGTGACAGGTTTATCACAGCTGCCCTAAATCCTGAATCAAAAACTTTCAAAAAAACCTATTTTGAAAAAAAACCAACCCCTTGATGCACAGCCTCTTCTGCTTGGTAAATTCTGCAGGACTTTTCTGCAGGGTTTTTTTTTTTAATGCTATTCCAAGGAACTACCCAAAATACTGCCTTACCTACAGCGACTCTTCAGATACAGTGTGCACAAAATAAACAGCAAAACATCTGGCAGAAAGCAAACCTGCAGCAAACCCAAGGGCCCAGAAATACAACCAACCACTGCTTAGTTCAGCTTCCAAGTTGCCTTTTTTTAAAGGGTACACACACCTTGCCAAAAGTTGGATACAGGAGGTGCACACCTGCTTTTAACACTTCAAAGGGTCAGGGTGGCTGCCCCTTGCTGATCTTCTCCTACAGGACTTAAACTCTGAAAGTTTACCCTAGGTCTGTAACAAATCAGATGAAATTGGAAACAGGCTCCTGTAAGTGCATCTATTTAAAAGTATAATGCAAAAGAAAAAAAAAAGTAAGATGCCTGCAGGAACTTTTATTTATTCATATACATGCTCACATTGAAATGCCAGGGAAAACACTCTCTAGAAAGAACCCTTGTAACTGATAAAATTGAAAATTTACTCTCTATGTAGAGGATACCAAAAGATTCCTGCACACCAGTCCCACTGCACTGCTCTCATTTTGAGGTCCCCACATTGACAACAGGGTCAATAAAGCAGCATTTGGAACACAAGGAGGCCAAAAGCTCATCAGAAAACCCTCTGGAAGTCTGTGTCAAGTGGTGATTAGGAGAAAGGGTCAATGAGGGGAGGCGAGAGAGAAACGCAGTTTTGGTTGGAATCCTACAATACCATTTCCCAACTCCTTCAGACACGTAGGGTTCATCACCTTCACAGTGACCAAACCGACTGTGAAAAGAGGGGGAAAAAACCCAGTCAAGGACCTCATTTGACTTCTCAGCAGCCACAGCAAGAGCCTTGCCAGGAAACAGAGACACGAACAAAAGCACAGCCGGGAGCTGCTCCCAGGGAAGCCAGAAGCAAAGCAGGGATGGATTTCCAGCACTCCAAGTGCCTGGGAAGGCAAGGATAATCCTGTTTGACTGGAGTAAGAGTAACCCTGCTGGAGCTACTGCAGGAACATGCACAGAGCACAAAGCACAGCCCCTGCTGCCCAGCTCAGGCATGAGAACATCACCTGAACACTGTAGCCACACCCAGGACACCACAATGGGTGCAGCAAAGACCTTGCCAACCCCCCCAACACCTCTGGTATTCCAGCCTGGACTGCAGCCAGAGCATGCTGCCCCTCACAGAAGTGGTCCAGAAGCACAGGAATCACACAAGGAACTGCATTCCCATCCAGGGCAGCTGAGCATTAGGGTGTCTAAAGGCAGCCATGTGAAGGGAATCTCCATCCCACCTTTAACTCATCCCCCAAAGCCAGCTTCCTCTCTAAACTTCCAGATCCAATGCCAAATCATTTTTTTATTGAGAGCTTGGCTCACAAGAGCCAAAATTTCACATATAGGGCCAAGACAAGGTACGAAAAAGAGACATGGCACAGCTGGGCTTACTGCAAATCCCTTGCAGGGAAATGAGAAGGCAAATCCATGTTCTCTCTGGAAAACACCAGCTGGCAAGGCCGTGGCCAGCCTGCAGACCTGCTTCATGAAATGAGCTCAGTGCCTGGAAGGCTGACTGCCAGCACCAGGGTCAAGTGCTCAGCTGGGAAAATGCCCAGCTCCACCGACATCAAAGCAGCTGCAGCACTTACAGGAGCCCAGGAATGCGGGTTCCCCAAATAGAAACGTGCTGATCATGTTTCCATGAGCCTCCCCTCCAGCTTCTCTGCCAGGCTGCAGGCTGGCAGGGCTGCAATCCCCACCTAAATAACTCAGGCATCACTTCCCAGAGACTGGAAGATGCAGCAGGGAAACAGCTCTCCCTGCCAGCACAGGGGAACATTTCTCATTTCTCTGGCCTGCCCAACGCTTCTGACACAACCCTGCTCTGTCACCCCACACAGATGCTGCTGCCAACACCACCTCAGGGAGGTTTCCCAAGAGGAATCCCAACAAATCACAGCTTTGTGGTTTCCATATGGTCATAGCTGAGGGTCTGGGTGCCAGCTGAAAGGTGGCTCTGCTGTTTCAGGTGTCACTGCTGGCTGATGTCACAGAAAGTGACACTCAGGGCACCCCAGTGACATTAAATATCTAAAGCCTTTAAAACATTAGTGGAACCATCCAAAGGGGGAAAGGCTCGATTACCAAGGTTATTTTTTCAGAGGTTGTTGCATGAGATGTGATGGATTTCACCAGATGCTCTCATCATTTCTACTGCAGTGCTTGATAAAATAGCATCTATAAATACACTAAAAACCCAATGAATTACAGAAGCATGAAATGACTTCAGTAAGGTTAGAAACACGCTGGCACCATGCAGAATGCACTAAAAATATTGAGTGTAGAGACCTCACAGCACCTTTTACGTAGCCCTAGAGCTGATTTTAACAAGGAGGTTACTTACTGAGGCTGCCAGATGAGGAATTATCATCTCCTCGGCCTGAACATGTGGATTTAGCAGCTATTTGCAGAGGCTAATGAAGGCATCTGCATAAACAGGATGCTGAGGAGAAGATTTGACCTTGAAGATCATATCAGGTAGACCCGCAGAACAAAATGCCTGTTCCCATGCTAGACTAAAAGGAGGGAAACCATCACACGTGAACAAACTGCAGGTTCCCTGTGCTAGATTCCAATCCTGCATTTTTTCTTCACAAAGCCACAGGCTCAGCAGCATCAAGCACTGCTTCCTGATAAGCAGTGAAAGACCAGCAAAAACATTCTGCTTAGAGAGCATCATTCCCAGTTTACTCTTGCTACTAATACTTCCTGTTTTAATGAGGGAAATCAGCATCACCATAATCATTCACAAACTGGTGGTGAGAGGGCTCCATGTCACAAATCAGTGCTCCTGGCAGCCTGGACACACCAGGTGCCCACAGGCAGCTCTGCCCAGACAGAAATGCCATCCAAGGGGATAACTGGGCAACACAGGCTGCTGATCCCAGCAGGACAAGCAGCTGAACTCCACACCTCCCTCCTAGGCTGCAATGTATCATGGATCAAGCCTTTTCCTAGGGATTTCAAGAGGCTTGCCTCTGATCTCACAGATATTTCTCTGCCCGAAGCAAGATGACAGTCTTACATCTTGTGAGCTTAGATCTTCCCCCACAGAATGAGGTCAGAGGAGAGGGAAGGATCTGTGGTAACTCCAGCACACTCCTCTCCAAAGAGTGAAGCCTTAGCACACTTCTAAAGCCAGCAAATCCTTCTGAAGCCCCCTGCAGAGGATCCTGTGACTAGAGGAACTCTGAGGTGCACAGCAGGATGTACACAGGGTGGTTAAAGCCACATCACCATCCAAAACAAACAGCAGGACCACTGTTTAATTAATTAAGTCTGCTCAGAAAAATCAAAGTATTAAGGGAGCAGGCAGAAAAGGAACCCCCAACGTTACAGAGGTAAATGGCTTTAAAATCCATTCTACTTTTCCCATGCTGATGGGTCTCAGTTATCCTGTGCCATCACAGATACACCTGTTAATCACACACCACACATCCATAGCATCCCTCCCTGGATTGCATTCAAGCCTCCAGAAACCTCTCAGAAAGTAAAATTACAACGTGGAAATAAAAAAAAATACTGCAAAACACTGCCCTGCAGTCATGGCCAGACTCCTCTTAGGTAACAAGGCTTTAAAGCCTAAATTCTAGGACAAATTCTCCTCAATTTTTAATCAACTGTATCTCAATTGGTTCCATTTTACCTAATATGAAGTCTCCCAACATCCTTGGAAGTAACATATTCGACTTTGCTTTGTCCTAAGGATTTCATTCAAATTTAAACAGGTTTTCATTAAGTTTATTGTTTCATTGAGGGAATTTTTGTTTTAAATAAATCATGGAAAAGAGGTCTAAGAATTACCCTTTATGTCACTCCATGGAAGCACATAATTCGTTTTTTGTTTGGAATATTTCCATTTAACAGCAGATTGAGACACTTTGAGGGTTCCCTTTCCATAACCACAATGGTCTCACAATTTCACAGAGAAATCAAGACAGAAAAGAGTAAATGCAATTTTTAAGCGCCTTCAATTTAAAACCAAACCCAGGTTTTCAAAATGGAACACTCTTAGAATTCTGATTTTTTAAAATAACAACAAAAAATTAACCCACCAGAATAAAAGCATAGCAAGTTATTTCTACTCTGCAACACTGAGAATTCCTTAGGCACTCAAGAAAATCAGGCTTTTCACATACATAGAAGAATCCATAAAACTGCAAAAAAAAAATGTGGGAAAGAAATTGCTAACATGTTTGCTCATGTTTTCCCCTGGAACCACTTTTCCAGGCTCGATGCTTAAAAGGATTTACAGCATCCACTAACTCAGAACTGTCTCCTGGCATGTCAGTAATGACAACTGTGTCTCCAGCAGCAGGAGCTTTTCACAATTAAACAACCAACCCTGTGTTTCCTCTGAACACATAAATAGCCATGAACCACAACACCTGATGTATGGCATGTCAGTCTCGAGCTGGCTGAGCACTCAAATGAATTAATCCCACATGACCATGACCAAATCTATTCAGGCAGGACAACAGGTGAAGTCCCAGGAAAGGAAAAGTTTCAGATTTTCAAGGAGCCATTCTGTTAGAAATAAGATTTCTAGTTTGATAACCAAAGAGTTCAAAGTTTCTTATCTTTGCAATCTTTCAGTTCCTGTAGATGTCCCCAAAAATTTATTATACTTAAACTAAAATTTCCCAGTTTTCAGCCTGCAAGAAGTTTCATTTTCATCTCCATAAAACACAAGCAAAGCAGGTTAGGAAACTATTTTTTTTTTTGAGTTACAAACCATCTGGCTTTAAATTACTCAAATTAATCTGGGAAGAAGTCATGTTGAGGATTTATCTTTTGGGGGAGGAGGGAGAGGATTTTTTCCCCCGGCTGATCCTGAGAAACACAGATCCTGGGACTCTCCCTTAGCTGCAGCACAGCAGCTGGTAATATAAAGATCCTTTGGCTGCTGTGCTCCTGGGGTTAGTGAGAGGATTCATTACAGAATGACTCTGGAGTAGATACAATGATTACAAAATCGAGTGTTTTATTCTAAAGGGCCTCCTTAATCTGTGGCTGAGCAATAAACCACAGCACAAGGAGAAATACAGCAGCCTTCCCAGGCAAGCCTGCTGCCTGCATTCCCACTGGGAGCTATTCAATATGCCTGGCAGAAATATTGGCATCCTGGCATCACCAACCTCAGAGCACCACGTGGCTGACATAAAATCAATGCACCCAGCTGGGAATAACTTCAGATTTGGGAGTTTTAGTCTTCCTGAAAGTGCCAACGAGTACCTCGGGTGAATTCAGTGGTTAAAACAGCAACAATGGAGAGGTAATGTCTGCTGAAAAAGCATAGGGAATGATTTATCCTGGACAACACTGAACAAGCTAATTTAACTATCATGGCATTTTTGACGGGGATTATTCAAGGGGAAAAAAGAAAGGGAAAAAGGAACACAATGAAACCACCCTAGAGATGAGAAATTCCACATGGGACCACTGTCCAGACACAGTAGTCCCGTTTTGCCTAAGGTCTATGGTGGATTAAACCACCAACAATTTACTTCAAAAGCCTGAGAGGACATTCAGTTCCTTTTAACTTCTTCACTCCAGATGTTCAATTTGTCAGCAAAGTGGGGATCCGCTTCCCTCAGCCATCTTGCAAAGTCCCTAAGCTCTTTGGAAGTCACTGAAAATGTACAGCAAAGTCCTAAAACTTCTCCTACCAGTTAGTTAGACACTGCAACCCCTCCTCTAAAGAGAAGATGTAAATGGGAATCCTAACCAAGGTTTTGAAGGGGGTTGAAGAAAAGGAAGGAATGAGGAAGAGACCCAGCAAAGGAAAAAGGCATTTTGCATGGTGGGGATTTAAGAAGAAGAAGTAAATGACGAATTATAAGGTGTGATAAACAGAGCTGCTCAAATGCATCCTGAAAGATGGAAGGCACAATGACTTGGAAAATGTCTAAATGCTGGGTACTTGCTGAATTCCTGTCCTGGTGAATGAATCCATGGGAAAGCTGCTATCTCCTGCCAAGGCTCTGGCCCACAGCTCCCAGCACTGTGCTATTAAATGTGCATCATCTACTTCAGTCAGTGCCCGTGCACCAACAGCTCCTGTCCCAGGAGCTCACTGGGATGGTGCTCCAGACTGGAAGGCAAGATGTATTCCATTACCATCTGTATGGCAGTTTGCCTTATCTCTCTCTCTGAGTGACCACAATCACTCTTCCCTCGGGAAGAGACCTCTGCTGATAACAGACTTGAATACCGGTGCATGACTGATAAGAACGATAACATCCCATTGTGAGATGCTCCACCCAGAGGGAGGAGCCAAGCATTGCTACTCAGATATAATCCAGAGGTTTTGAGACACCAGCAGGGCTTTTTCCACTGGATTCCCCAAAGGAACAGCATCTGCCTCTTCTTCCACTGGATCTTCGGAGGAAGACTACATCCTTCTCTACAGGCCCCCCTGCTCCAACAGAACCACACCTGATACTTCAGAGGACTGCAGCCACATTTTCAACTGGACTGCCACCAACACCCTGACCCACAGGGTGTCACATTGGGTTCTGACTCCGTCAGTGTTGTTCTACTGTACTGCATTGTTTATTTTATCCTTTTATTTTTTTCTTCCCTATTAAAGAACTGTTATTTCCTGCTCCCATATTTTTGCCTGAGAGCCCCTTAATTTATTATAGCAATTCAGAAGGGTGGGGAGGCTCCTGCCTTCCTTAGCAGACTCCTGTCTTTCCAAACCAAGACAGATGGAAAATGTGGAACAGGACAGCTCTTGTACAGATCCTGATCTCCAAATAAAGCTGATGCCAGATGACTCCCACAACACAGAGAAGATTAGGGCATGAGTCTTGCACCAAGCAGGATGGAGAAGAAAGGCCTCTGGAGAAGAACATCACAGCCAGCAGACACTCAGAGCTCCAAGGAGAAGAGACCAGAGTGTCAGATTAAAGCTCAAAAGCCCCACAACTCTCAGAATTTTTCGGTAGTTTATGAATTTCTCCAGATTTATTAATTCCTCCCATCCAAAGCAAAGAGGAGTCTTTTTAAAAATCCCTTCTTGCCAAAAAAACCCTGCCTGTACCTGCCTGTTTAGGAAGAGCCCCCCACGGATTCCAACAGGGGGCCAAAGACATGCACAGACAACTGAAGAGGGGCACAACCTCACTGCTGGGCTCTGGACTGCTGGAATACAAAATCCAAGGAGAAGAAAAAGAAGGAGAAAGAAGAACTTGTGAGCAGTGAGGGTACTGAGAAAAAACACAGGCACGTCCAGATGCTCAGAGGGGTTGGAGGGGAGGGAAGGGGATGATGAATCCCACGCAGCCCACTGTGGAATACCTGGTGAGATAAATCACCTCAGGGTGAGCAGACAGTGGTGGGTGCCTGGTGCAGGGAAGGGCCTCAGCCCTGCCTAGACACCTCATGGAAAGGGATGTGGCTCTCCAGGTGCCACTGCTGCTCCCAGACAGCAGGGCTGTGGATCTGAACCCCCGCCCAGCTCCCGGCTCAGGGGGAATGGAGAGATGCTGCTGCTGCTGCATGAGGGTGCATTTGCTTGGGCAAGGAGGTGACATTTAGACCCACTAAGATAAAACAGAAAAATCATTTTGTATTAAAATGTCTTCCTCTGTACCCTTCATTTGCTGATGAAGGGAAAGAACTCGCTTTATCCTCAGAAGAAAACTCTTACATCTAGGGTTCTTTTACCTGGTACCATGAAATCAAGAGCCTATCCCCATCCCTCTGTATTTCACTGCTGTTTTCAAGGAACACAAAGAAGGGACACACATAGAGCACACACTTGATTCAAAAATCACTTTTATTTTTGATCCTCAGTTGATCCCAGCTTTCTGAAACCCACAAGCAGATGAGATTTGCTCCATGAGAGGCATTGCATTACTGTATTCATCAATCTTAACTGCAAAACATTCATGTACATCCAGAGGATGCAGCCCCAGGCTAAGTAGTGCCATTTAAATCACATCATTTATAAACAAAAATATCTTCACCACTTTAAGAGTTAACAAGCAAACCTTTCAACTGAAATATTCAATTCTGATCTCATTTTTCAGTAGTAACTTTTTACCTTTGTAATGAAATTAAAATGAAGCCCATATTCCACTGCTAATTTGACATATTCCCTAACCAGAAGTGCTTTGCACTGGCTAACATTTATTTTAAAAGTTACTGAATTTATTCAGAGTAGAAGCTCTCTGGAATGGGAGACTGGAAATTTGGGGGAGAAGAGACCCCGAGCATTTTTTATTTATTACCTTTCCACTCTCATTCTGTCCAGCACAAACTACTGCTAGAAACAGAAATCTGATTTAAAAAGCATAAAATCAGGATTTGTTTAAACTTCTGACAACAAAATGCACAAAGATGTTGCAAAAGGAAGCAAACTTTTTGGTAGAAGCACAAATACAATTAAGCTAAGGCTTTTTATTCTCTTCACAATTTCTGACCCAAAGACTACAAACATTTTCTTTCAAAAAATGCTTCTTTAGTGCTTTCTGCTGTTAAAACCAAGCAGAGCCCATTTGTGTCTCAGGAAACTTCCAAAACAATCCAGCCCAGAAACCCATCTCTAGATGCACTTCCAGCAGCTGGTGTCACAGATAACGTCCATGTTTTAAAGAGGACAAAATGGAAATGGATGTTGCTCAGCTGGACTTGTCCTTCTGTGCTGCAACCTCTACCAGACACAAACTCATTTTTCAAGTCACACTCACCATTCACACCACCTCAAGGCACAGCCCTGTCCTTCCCCTCCCCCTTGGCACAAACCAGCTGGCAGAAAGACTCCAGCTTTTTGGATTTGCTCCACACCTCCCACACACCCTGACTTCCAGAGTGACATCAGTGTGTCTCCTCGTGGCCTGCAGCTAAGCACAAATCAAGTGGATTTTCCTCTTTCTAAGTAAAGGCAGCTGAAAACTTGCTGAGAGGAGAAGCCAGAGGGAGGAACACCAAGCAGCTCAGCTGGGAATCACACTCAGGGAGGTGCTTTCCCTCAGAGCAAAGCCACAAACACCAGCTGACCCTGGAGCTAAGTCAGCCAAGCAAGAGGCAGGACTTGTGCAGCATTAACAATTGCAGCAACCCTGCAGTGCCTGCATCGCTGCACTTCAAGGTTTGATTTATGCACCGAGGGTTTTCCAGGTGACTTCAGAGACTTCTGCAGCAAACACCATTCCCACAATCAGCCAGGAGCAGCTCACCTACAGCCACTTCCACATGCCATCACACAATGGCTTGGGAGGCACCTAAAGCTCATCC
>NW_005054520.1:338859-341895 GCF_000277835.1 Geospiza fortis
AATCCCAGGGTGCTCCAAGCTCCTGGCCCTGGACACTTCAAGGCATCCAGGGGCAGCCACAGCTTCTCTGGGCAGCCTGTGCCAGGGCCTCACCCTCCCACAGCCAAGAATTCCTCTCCAATATCCAGTCTGAACCTCCCCTCTCTGTTGGTTTGAATCCATTCATTCCCCTCTGTCCTGTCACCCCATCCCTTTGAAACAGCCTCTCTCCATCTCTCCTCCATGTTCCTTTCAGGTAAGGGTGACCCCAAGGCTTCTCCTCTCCAGGCTGGACAATCCCAACACTCTCAGCCTCTCCCCATGGAATGGGTGCTCCATCCCTCTCATCATCCTCCTCTGCAGCAGACACGGACAAAAATCCTAACCAGACCCTGAAAGGAAACAGTGTTTCCAACCACCGTTTAAAACACAATAAAAAGTCGCTACAGGTTTCTACTGGGGGCTGCCAGGACCCTCCACAGTGCATCAGGGAGAGGAGCAAACACGTTTAGAAGCATTCCAGAGACACAAAGTAGCTCAGGCACCTCCTTTTAGCCCAGAGTAGTACCAGAGCAAGGTAGACAAGTGTTACCGAGCAGAACGCTGTTCATGAATGCTTAAACACTCTGATTCTTGTACCGAGTCACTCACTGATTACATTTCTAGAGGCACCAGAAAATAACATGTGTTGGGTTTGTAAGGATCAGTCAGGGTACACCAGACTCACCGTGACCAGCTGAGGGCAAAAAGTGTTAAGCTGCTGTCATGAACAGCTCATTAATTCAGGGAAAGAAATACATAGAAAGAACATATCCTGGCATTTCACTCACGTTTTACAAAGCACCACCTCCATCCTGCCCGGCACTGCCCATCTGTGGCTTCCAACACCCCAGAAATCCCTGACATCCTTTCACCCAGTTAGACTGGCTGGGTCCAAAGGCCCAGGGAGAACTCCCAACCTCTCCAAGGAGAGGGATGTGTGTTCCCCAGCAGATTGGAAGCTGCCAGACCTGTGGCCTGCACCCCAGCCACAGGGGTGACAAAAAGCAGGAACTGGAGTCAAGTTCATTGAACAGCACCCTCTCCAACCTTTCCCCAGCACGACACGTTCGAGCTCACCTACCTCAAATACGAAGCCGTGGGAGACACAGGCACCTGAGGGAACAGAAAAAAAATCCAGTTAGGAACGAGTAAGAGCAGCAGCACATCCTCCAGTGAGCCTGCTCTGAACTGGGCAGCCACAAAAAAATACAATTTTGGGGCAGCTGAGCAACCTCTGGGTAAGGGACAGGACCTCTGGCCATCTCAAAAAGGCAGGGAGAAAAGAGGGGACCTGCCAAAATAACAGTGTGAGAAGAGCCAGTGTGAGTCCTCATTCCTAAACCACTCCTGCATGGACAACAGGACAGGCTCACAGGGCTCCTCCTGCTTCAGCTGTCCTGGCCCTGCTGACTGAGAGAAAGCTTGTCCCAGGCAGGGACAGGGGCCCAACCAATATATTCAAATATATCCACATATTTCACCCCAACAATCAAATAAGAGTTTAGGAAGTAAAACCAGGAATAAGCTGAATGACAGCTCTTCTATCGAATTTCTGGGAAATGGTCGCCCTGGAGCAACTGCACATGATCTGTCTCCCAAAAGGGTGAGGGGAATGCGCGTTCCAAAACAACCCAAGCAGTTACAGGATGAAAGAGAAAGAGACCACAGAAAGGCTGCCTGGAGGGACCACCCAGAAAGGTCAGAATTTCTCTGCCAAAGAGTGGAGTTTCCTGAGAAATGCAGATTAGACCAATCTGTACAGAAAACCTGGGAGCTACTCTTCTTGGAATCAAAAGCTCCTCCTTTGAGCTTGTCTTCAGCTCAGCTGCAAGTGGCTGTGGAGGCACCCCCGGGAATTATTTTCCCTTGCCAAGATGAGCCACAGGAGCCCAATCACATTTCTCTCAAATTCAGCAAATAGCTGTTCTTTTGGCAAGAGGAAATAATTTCAAGGTTCATCATCCAGCTCCACCTCAAAATTCAGTGCAAAACGCAAGGTCACACATTATTGGGAGGTATGGGGTGGGGGGGGGGAAAAACCCAAAAATTTAACATCAGTTAGTTAAGACCAGCACAACCCATCTGTTTTACCCCTCCAGGGCTGGCTGCCTTTCATTTTTAGCTCACTGACAGCTAGAGTTCCTTAAAATACCAGTGTGCTCATCTCCTCCGGGGCCAGAGCAGGGAATAGGGACCATGTAGGACTAGAAAGCAAATGCACCAACTCTGATCCTTCTTCCCCACAAAGGGCAAAGACACAGCTCCCTCCTTTACAAGTTACCAAGGGAGACTAAGATACAACCCAACTCAGCAGGACTTGGACAATCCTTAGTTACAAACAAATTTTACTTTTGTCCCCAATTATGGGTGAGCCAAACACACTACACACATTAATTAATTAAGGTTGCCATGCAACAGTGCCCAGATTTTCCACGACAATCAAAGCCCCAGGTGTGATCACCACCTGTTGCAAAGCACACCTGAAAAGCATTCTGCAAATTATGACTTGCACATACTGAAGCACCCAAAAAAGAAACTCCCAGACTTATTGCTGTGGTATTTTTGTGGGGGACATGTTGGATGTGGGTTGCTGGTAGCGCCATTTACCAAAAACATTTCTCAAACCAGAAAAAGTGAAGTCTGTCGGAGTGCTACCCAACGAGTTAACACTGTAGCAAATATCCAAACCCACACCTAGCAGCGCCTCAGCTCGCACGTACATCGCTGGTTTGCACCGCTGCTGTTCACTAGGAATAGCAGCACTTAAAATCGGGAATCACGATGAGAGCAGGACTCGGGGAGACTGCCACTTCAGAAACCAGCAACCTACAGCCAAAGGACAGGCTGGAAAACCACCCAGGAGCACGAACGCATCCAACCCGCACCCCCAAACTCCAACATCAGCACGGCACAACCTTGCGCTGGCCAAGTGTCCGACCAGCGCCCCGAGACAAATCGCGGTGTGCCTCCCCGAGCGCTCCCAAGTTGGCTCCAGCCGCAAGGAGCGGAGCAGGG
>NW_005054520.1:342453-351238 GCF_000277835.1 Geospiza fortis
CCGCCCCGCGCCCCGCCCCGGGCAGCGCTGCGCCCTCCTTCCTCCCGGCACCCGAGCCTCTCCTCCTCCTCCTCTTCCCCCTCCTACTCCCCGGCACCTTGCGCCGGGAGGGCCAGAGGATTCCGGCTTCTCCTCCCCCTCACACCGGCTACCTGGGGATGGAGCAGCTCCGGTGATCCCGCAGCCCGTCTCAGCTGCAACAGTGCCAGGATTAGGCAAAGCAAACGTGTTTGTGTTGGACCTGACCCCAGCGACTCGATCCATCCCGGTGGCTGGAAGGGAGAGGTCACCCTCTCACCCGGGTTGAAGCTTCTGATTTGTTGTGTTTTGGGTGTCAGTTTGGGTTGTAGGATTACAACAAGAAATAGCAAAGCAGGGTCTGTTTCCATGTCCATTTCTTCTTGGCTTGCACACACACACAGTACCATGTCCATTCAAGAAAAGCTTCCTCCAGCACTGCACACTCAACACATCACAGAGCCAACGTTTCTAAATGAACGTTTGGCTCCTTCAAGTCACAGGATAAAGAAAAACAGCCCCAATTTGAAGTTACAGCCATTCCAAGCCCCAAATTAAAATGAACTCGGAAAGTGAGTTTATTTTTACTAGTCTGTGAATGAAATGTTGTTTTTTTCCCCTGCCAATTTCAGCTTTCCTGCTTCATAGCAGTACCCCAGTTCCCACACAGCAGCTGGTTGCACAGGGCTGGGCTGCTGCTGCTGCCTTCATCTCCTGCTTACCTGATTAAATGCAACGATGGCAGCTCAATTTGATAACAATTCCCCGTGGTAACTCCATCTGCTCACTTTTGATTCACTTCCTAATGATTTTTTGGGGTTTTTTTTCCTCCTCAGGATATGCCTTTAATCACTGTGCCAGAATTCCCACAGCAAAAAACACACAAGCCCCAGGTCCCTTCTAATTCCTCAGATGAAACTCTGGACAACTTGACCAAACTCAAAGAAACACCAGCAAGATAGAACAGGTGAAAATAATTAAAGCAAGCACACAGAGAGTTCAATAATTTCATATAAATGTGTCCAGCCCATCTTTTAACCATTTTTGTTCTTCATCTTCCTGCTGCTGTTCTTTAGGCTTTGACAACCTGTTTCCCTAGTCCAGCTACTGCCTACTCCTCCCTATTTCTCCTACCTTCCTTCCTGCTGTTCCCCCAACACTGCTCCAAAGATCCTGTTAAAAGTCAGGAGAACTCCAGACCCATAACTTAGATAATTTTTCAGATTTTCCCTCTAGCAAACACTCATTTTCAGCATTTCTTAAGTTTAGCACTCAGTGCAAAAGACTTGAAATTTTCAGAAATTCAAAGTTTGCTAAAGTTTTGTCCTTCACATCCTATTGAACACAAAAGCAACATTTCCATTTTGAGTCTATTTACAGATTAGCAGCAAATAAAATTATCAAATAAGCTTCGGACTCTCTCAGGAGAAATATGAGATAGTTCAAAGGCTGAAAGTTTGAAGGGTACAACTTGCAAAGCACTGATGCAGCTGTCAGCTGCTGCCACAGATCTTGGAAATAATGGCACAAAAAGTCACTGGGGTTGTAGAAATTAACCACTTTTAGCCTCCCTTTTACCAAACCTGTAGGCAGAGGTCAGTTTTCTGCAAGTTGGTATGAAAGAGCCATTCCTCCACTTGGCAAATCCCTGGCTGAAGAGATTGGAGCCAGACATACCTTGTGTTCCTGGAGAGCTGGCCTCGTGCTGGCTCAGACTTGCACAGAACAGCTGGACAAACATGGCTCTGAGAAGGATCCATCTCTGGCAAGTGAAGGAGTTGTCATGTGCATTTCCCGCTTCCAGAACCCCTGACACTTCAATATTTTTCCAGCTTTTAACTGGGTTTTTTACAATTTTATTAATAATCCTTTTTAAAATCCATGAGATTAGCCCACAAAAACAACGTGGCATGGCAGTGTCACCACGTGTGACCTTCAGCCAGCATCTCCCAGTACCAGGCAATTTGGGAAGACTGGCATTTTCCTCTTGTTTTCCAAGCAGGAGACACACTGACACTTCTGCCTTCGTGTCCTGGTGGGATGAAGCCTCTAGACACCTGCAAGCAGAGGTACTGACAGAAATAACTGCTTGGAGAATTATGTTTATCCCTAACAGTGTTTTTTGTCAGCCTCAAAAGCTTTTTTTCCTCCTCTGTCCTATTTCAGTCAATCCAACTATTCCCACATGGAAGAGTTTTGGCTACAGCATTAGCCTCTCTCCCAGAGTCTGGCAAGACCAGCGGTATTGCAGAACATGGATAATAAAATCCTGTTTAATCACTCAGAACACCCATCTCAGCACTAAAAACCTGTCAGCCCTGGTGGCAGCTGGAACATCCCTGGCCTGCTCCTCCAGCCGTGGCACAACTCCCATGAACTCAGCTTGACCCACAGGTACTCCAGGTTTTTTAAAGTGCCACAAATTCCCTACAAGTCCAGGTTGAGGCTGAGTGTCAGCCCTGTACTCCCCACAGCTGCACACAGGCTCCAAGGACAACTTCTTCCTTCTTTGGGCAAATGTTTCTGTTTCACTAAGCTTGAATCCCAGCTCTTCCCCTTAGTTAAACTAACAGCAGGTCCAGATAAAACAAACCTAAAAGCCATCATTCATCACTTGCAGGGCTAAAGGTGCTGCAGCACTGCCTCCCTCCATCCCACAGGCACTTCCAGAAGCCAGCAGTGCCACTGCAGTTGTGCTCAGTGCGACAATTAAAGGGATTTCTAAGGCACCTTGGCCCAAGAACCACATGTACAAGCCCCACTCTGCCTGTGTGGGGACTCTGCTCATTACAGAGGAACCATCTCATGGTGATCATCACTTCCAGCTCTCCCCTCCCCGTGCCAATCCAGCACTCCAGGATAAAAAGAAGTCCCAAGGCACTCAACAGCTTGTACAGCACTGTTGCAGCATGGCACAGACCAGGGGCATTACTCCTTCAGCAATCAGTAGCAGGAGTTCAGAACTGCACCTGAAAACTTGCTGAGCCCACCAGCTCCTTCTCTTGCCCACCTGACCTCCAGAGGCACAGATTTCCTGTGTCCCCACAGCTCTGGGATTTTCCAAGTGCAGATCCCTGCAGGAACCTTTGTCATTCCATGCTTTTATTCTCTGAGAGCACACTCAGCAGTTTGAGAGCTTCTGATTTAAGCTCACCTGTGCATTTATGCTTAAGCTTTTTTTTTTAAATCCACCCATCAAAGAGGGCAGGCCTATCTTTTCCCAAAATGGACAGCGAAGTCTTGGAAATAGCCAGGAGAACAGAGAAAAGAGAAATCTATTCAGATAATACCACAGGCTTTGCTTTTCTGCACCAATAGGTAACTCACATTCAAATTCAACACAAACAGCACACAACCACTGGAATGTTTCATAATATCCCTTACATGTGTAATTCCTAAGCAATAAAGATAGCCCAGCGCACTGGCATTGCTTTTCCCACTTGCAACATGCAAAGTCTATTAAGTCAGTGTGAAACCTTCCTATACACACCTCAAAGGGAATTTTTGGATCAAACTCTGAGCAAAGCACCCCACACAACCAAAAATAATCAGTGTGGCCTGGCAGGAATTGGTCACCCTGACTGACAGCAGCCAAATGCTTCCAATGGGAGCTAAAAGAACTCCCATGCAGCCAGATCCCAGTAAACTCTTGGAAAAAGGAGGCCTACCTCCAGAATAGGAATGATTTAAACCTTTGCAGATCTGGACCAGCTCATCCCTGTGGTAAACAGCCAATCCTTTCTGGGACCATCTTACATTTCGGGGTGCAGCTTTACGAACGCGTGTTCAGCAACAGAAACCGCCCCAAAAAAACACTTCAGGAGAAATTCCAGGAAATTCCAACGCCTTCACAGGAGGGAAGGGTGGGAGCGCCACCTCCTGGAAAGAAAGCGGAAAATAGCGGAAAAGAGCCGGGTCTGCAGCTGGTATTCCAGAAAACATGGGAGCAAGGTGCATGCTCGCTCCCCTCACAAAAAACGTTCAATTCTTCCTTAGGGGAAAACATTTGCTGGGTTCTGACAACAGGCTCCTGCTGGTGACAACGTTACACCAAATTTAGACATCCACAAGCTGCATTTATTTTTTGTTCTCACAGAGCATGATTTGAGTGACACTTCACATCTGCTTCCCCAGCTGGAGCGCCAGGCCCACAAGGAGAAGATATCAGGTACTAACGGATTCCTGGACAGGTTTTTGCTGATCCTCATCAGCTGCATCTTCTTCCTCTTTTTCCTCTGCTTTCTCCACCTGAGGTAGGATTCCATCGAGGTTCAGTTCACTGGTGGAGGATCTGATAACCAGCCTCTGCACAATGGGATCTAGGAACACAAGGGGCACCACCCAACTGGTCACTCCACCCCTTGCCATCAAAGAGCACCACCAGGTTTGACACTTCAAATCAGTAGAAAAGCTGCTCAGAGCAGAAAAGCTAATCCTCACTAAACTGGGCTGACGTACATTGATTTAAATTCATTTAAAAAAATAATAAAACCAAAGCATTCCTTTCTGCACCTACTTTATATTTGAAGTCAGGCAACCCCTTATAGTTTTTATTTGGGCTTCTCAAGGCATGTGTACTTGGCTTTTTATGGTCTGGTCTCTGCAGCTACTGTGAGCAGCATCACTGGGAGAGAAGCAAGATCATTCTTCTGGCAGACATTAAGCAAGTATCAACACACAAAAAATGGGATTTTAGCTTACACAAAGCTCCTTGCCTAAAATTATTTCATGAATCATCTTTTCCTCTCCAGCTAGGGAGATGCCCTCTGCTTGAAGTTGACTTGATTATTCCTTTGGCTAAGGAATTAAAATTAAAAAAAAAAAAAGGAAAGAAATAATCAACTTTTCCCTAGGAGGAGCAGAAATTTTAGAGATACTTGGAGAGCAGCAAGGTAACTGTATAACTACCCAGTAAAGAACACCCATCTCCCACTTGGGTTTGCTGCAGCCTGAACAAACCTTACCAAAATTGGATGGCTTGAAGGTGCAGATATCCTGGATAATTGTTTTCAGGTTGGCAATGATGTGCTCAGTGGGCATATCCAGCTGCAAAAGGACAGTGCCAAGTTAGTCATGGTGATGACGCCTGGAGCCCAGGTGAATGGATCTGAAAGCACTGGTGTTGATGTTTATTCTACATTTAGATAGGTTTCCTTTGTGTGTGCTCCCTGTGAAGGAGTGACAAATCCCATTAACAGCCTTATCCAAATGCTGATTTGCTCACTCTTCTCCCTATTTCCACTCAGGACACAAAATTCCCAGGGCTCTGTAACAACATGTAGCTTTAAGGGCTGAAAGCTCTGAAAAAAACAACTCTTAAAAAACCAACATAGAGACAAGTGCTTTTACAAAAACCTCATTAAAATGAAGGAGATGTCAAAGGCCATGAAATGCATCAGCACCTAGAACCGGACGCATCAGGAGCTTGAACAGAATGAAATCCATCAAAAGAACCAACTCATGAGCTCCATGATGAGGACAGGTCATGCTCAGAGGGTTCCAAGCACTCCAAAATAGTTCCCAAATGAAGATGCCAGCTTCCAAAGCAGCTTCCCACAGTAAATCCTTTAGTTCCGTTCTTATTTCTTAACTAAGTCAGACTCCTCCATCAGCAAGGTCCAGAACTCCAGCTACACACAAAAATACAGACAAGGAAGCCCCTGGAATGCCCATACACAGCTCAGAGCAGCTAATGAGAATTAATAGACGCATCTGTCTCCAGCACTGCCAGGCAAAGCTTCAGGTATTTCCTACCCTTCCTGCCTGTGCCACCCTCAGCCACCCTCAGTTAGAGGAACACCAAACATCAGGCAGGACTACAAAGATGTAAACCAGAAGGAAAACAACAAAAAACCACCCGAGCTTAGGGCAGAGAAAATGAATAAATAAGCCAAAATTAATGTTCTGTTTCAGGTAACACAAACAGTTCTTGCTTCCTACTCCAGTCCAGAACTACAGTTATCAAAATTAGAAGTCTTTAATTATTTGGTTAAAGCAAAGACTTTTTGACTCTCCTGCATATTTGACCATGGACTTACAAACCCATAGTTTATTCCTTACCACAAAAAAAAAAAAAAAAAAAAACAAAAAAAAAACCCAACAACCCAAAAAGTTTAAAACCAGCTGAAGATGCCACACAACAAAGAGTTGTATTTTCTCCAGAGGCTAGTGAAAAAATGGTCAAAAACTTTGAGAAAGAGGTTGAAGAGATGTTTTTTCCCCTCTTTGAATACTACAGTTCTGCTCAGGGCAGAAAATGTAAGAGCTCTGCACACAACTTACTCTGGCTATCCTTGTCTTGATGACACTCTCGTCCTCCACCGAGTACTCGTGACATTCCCTGAAGAACTGCACCATTCTGGGAATGTCACTGCCCAGGGAATCTGTTAAAAAACAAAATAAAAGAAGCTGTCTGCGCAATGCTTATTGGCACAGATGTGTGTGGCACCAGGAAAGAGATCGTTCAATCCGCTAATTAAAGCAAACACCGGTCCAAAATGCAGTTTCACAGACAGGACAATGGTGCCCTCACTGAGATCACAGAAACAGTCTCCCTGTTCCCTCCTTCCCCACTCAGCAGGATTAATAAGCATAAGGGCACCTAGCAGCCAAATGCATCTGGGTTCTTTCTTATCCCAGGTTTGCCTGTTGCAGGAAAAAATGGATCCCTAAAGTTCCCTTGACTAAGACAAGCGGTGCAGCCACAACCTAACTCCCAAAGTAACCCCATATCCTGACAAAAACCATTCCAGGGGCACCCCCAGGGCTCTAGCTCCTTCAGGAGCTGCTAACAGGTGTAAGCAAGAACTGCTCCTTACTTCTCTTGGTGCTGGGGTACTTCTTTTTCAGCTTGTTCCTCAGGGGGATTAACTTGGGGATGATGGCAGGGACAGCCACGTAGAAATCAGCCTGGATCTCATCCTCCAAGATCTGCAACAAGCACAGTTCCACTCCTTGCATTCAAGCTGGTTTATAAAAGGGTCCAAGCACAGAAACACATCTCTCTGCCTGCTGCCTCCCAGCCAGAGCTCACTGGACATCAGGCTTCCTCCCCTGCCCTCCGAGCTCCAATTTAAATTAGAATTTTTATGTAATTCTTTAAGAAGAATACATACCCATTTGATTAATTCAACTCCTCCCACGATGGCAGCCCCATGCTCTCGAGCTACCTCAGCTTCCTGCTCATTCTGTTGAGAGAAAAAAGTCATTAAAAACAGCTGGACTGCCAATTAGGCTGCTGCTGCTCTGCTGCCAGTGGAGCTCAGGGAGAGAATTCCAAACAATTCAGTCCAAAGAGCCACCAAATAAACCCATGGCAGCCCTCTGGGATCATCTCACAGAGATAAAATGATTAACTGGCAAAGGACAGCTGCAAGAGAGTGCTGGACACCAAAACCCATGGAAATAAAGGAACCCTGGCTCACCCACCTCTGTGAACACCAAAAATCCCATTAAAACACAGGAACCCTGGCTTAAACACCTCTGTGAGCACCAAAACCCCATGAAAGTTCAGGAATTCTGACTCACCCACTTCTGTGAGCACAAAAACCCATGAAAATGAAGGAACCCTGCCCCACCCACCTCTGGGAACACCAAAACCCCATGAAAATTAAAGAATTCTGGCTCACCCACCTCTGTGAACACCAAGACCTTGTTCACCTCGTCTGTGAAGCGATGGGGGAGAGCGACACCGCTGGAAAAAGGATCCACTTTTTTCTGGCAAAGGAATAAAAAAAATTAAAGCGAACAAACAGAAATTATGACTTGAGTGTAAATTACATCACCACAGGGAGTTGGTCCCCTAAAAATGAAAAAAAGAAAATGCAAACAAGGTGAGGGACTGCCCTCAGTCTGAGCAGCCCCAAAGCCTTCAGGAGTGCCAGAACTGCCTCCCCACCTTCTTCTGCAGTGCCATGTCCAGGAAGACGTTGATGTACACAAACTGCTTGGGGTGGGTGAAGTCCAGCTCCTGGAACCTCTTCAGCATGCCCACGGCCTGCTCCAGCCCATAGGAGGGTCTCCTGTAGAGCCACGTCAGGTACACGTCGTCCACGGGCTTGCTCATCAGCGGCCGCCTCCGAGGGAGGGGCTTCTCCTTGGCCGCCTCCTTCGCCTTCTCCTGCCTGCCCCTCTTGGCATCTTTTTTGGCAGCTCTAAGACCAAAAAAAAAACCCCAGGCACGTTGTGAGGTCACCAGTTATCTTATTTTCACAGCACTCTGATTTTATAAAGCAAGGTTTTCTCCTCCCTCTCCCGTAGCATTTTGTATTCAGTTGAACACCCAATTGTTATTTTCCTCCCTATTTTCAGAGGGTCTCCAGGCAAGGAAAACAATATTAAAATAATAACTGGACCCTCCATCTCTCTGTAAAGAGTCTGCAGCACTTGAGAACACTTCATTTTCCTGTCTACTCTTGCTTCTCCCAGCTGTGTTATTACAGAGATGGCAAATTAAGCAATGAAAAGCCAATTAAAAGACGGGAAGGGTTTCAAACCGACCCCAGAAGCTCACCAGCTCTCACTCTGACATGCAACCCTGCTACACTCCGCAAAAGCACAGCCCAAAACCACAGCCTCAAGCTTTCCCTGTGCCATCAGCACAGGAAACACTCCCTGCGAGCGCAGGTTGGTCTCCGGGAGCCTCTGAGGGTCAGCCGGCTGTCGGACCAGCCCTGCGGACACCAAACCCCCCAAACACCCCCCAACACCTCCCGGGACGCCGGACCCGCACTCACTTGGCTGCTGCGGCCGCGTAGGGCCGGGCGGT
>NW_005054520.1:351393-352955 GCF_000277835.1 Geospiza fortis
TTTTGCCGAGCCGCCCTGGTGCGCCACCGGAACTGTTCCCTGCGGAACTCGCTCCCCGGGGCCGAGAAGAAGCGTTCCGGCGGTCCGCAGGCCCGGGATCTTTAGCGGTGTGCCACCTAGCGCCGTCCCCCCAAGCTGCCGCGCCCGGGCTTGCCGTTCCGCGGGTGCGCGGGTTCCGCTGTCCCGAGAAAAGTGACTATTGCCCGGGGCTGGTCAAAAGCCTCCAGCTCGCTTCTTCAGTGGCCTCAGAGGGGCCTCAGGGCGAACCTGGCGTTGTCTCGTAGCGCTGCAGGCCGAACTGCTCCCCCTCTCCTGAAGCAACATGGCGGCGGCTCTTGAGGGCAGTCAGAGCCGTGGCCCTCAGCCATGGGGGCGTTGACACCTGTTCAGCCACGGCTGTGTGCGAGAACATTGCCTGCTGCAAGCCCGTGTAATTCCAAAAAGAGCTTTTGTGGCTGCCATCTCACCCCAACTCCCCTGTGGATTGGGTGGGAAAAGAGACACCTAATTCACTGTCCTGGAGCAGCACCCACTTACAAACATCCACTTGTATCTCCTGAGCTGTTCAGATCCACACCACAAACTGTAATGGTTAAAGGGGGCTTCTATTCCACACTGATGTGCTTTTGATTAAAAACATTCCAACCCTCTAGTCTTCCCCAATCAGTGTGTGTCCAAGTGTTTTTACATCAGGGATATGTGGCTGCCTCAAACTCCCCAATGGATCTGTGTGCAAGGATTTTTAAACCAGACAAGGGTGGCTGCGTAAAACAAACTGGAACAAAATTGTGTTCATCCAATCCAACACCTGGCTCAGTCTCCTGGGAAAGGATGGACATGGGGAGGTGGGAGGGCGACAGGAGGAAAAGGAACCCTCCTCGGCTAAAACGCCTCAGCTGAGGAGTGCCAGCCATTTGTTTAAGGCTCCAGGGGTAAAATGAAATTATTTTGGACAGACACTTAGCATTGTCCCCTGTCCCTCAGTCCCCTGTGAACCTCTGGCCTTTTAGCCAGCAGGTCTCTGCCTGGAGCATGGATGGAGCACGGATTTCTGGAGAAACACGGGCTCGCAGATAATGCTCACCCATCCCCAACACCTCACTGTCCCCAAAGTCTGTTTCCTGCCAACAGCCCCTGATCCATCGCTGAGGCCCTTCCCGCGCTCCGGCCATCAATGAACTTCTTGGGTCCAGGAGCAGCTCGGGCAGCTGCAGCAGAAAGCAAATTCCAATTAAAAGCCCCAGAGCCTCATGTCTTGTCCCTCCCGGTGCTCCCCCGACCGCTTGTTGCTTCCTCAGACACTCCCTGGTACTTTTTAATTTTTTTTTTTTTTACCTGCACTTCCCTGCTCCGGCTGCCCACGAGGCTCCGTGCCACCGACACTTGGGCGCCCAATAAAACCCCACTGCCTGGAGGAGGAGAAACAGAGGTGTCAGACACCGAGCAGATGCCCGCACACTCAAATCCCCGCCGTTCGCGCGGCATTCCCAGGCGTCCCTTCCTTCTCCAACCGCGGCTGTGAAACCGAGGGGGGAACAGGAGGGGGAAAGGAGGGGGTAAAG
>NW_005054520.1:353444-357972 GCF_000277835.1 Geospiza fortis
GCACGGGGGGACGCATCTCGGCCGTGGGGTGAGCCGTGGCCCTGGGGCAGATCCCGGTCGTGGGGTGAAGCCGGGCCCCGGTGTGAACCCTGGCCGTGAGGTGAGCCCCAGCCGTGGGACGAACCCCAGCCGTGGGGCAGATCCCTGTCGTGGGGTGAACCCCGGCCATGGGGTGAGCCCCAGCTATGGGGTGAATCCCGGTCGTGGGGTAAAGCCCGGCCATGGGGTAAACCCTGACCATGGGTGAGCTGCGGGGTGAATCCCAGCCTGGAGGTGAACCTCAGCCCCGGGACTAATCCCAGCCGCGAGGAGACTGGGGCTGGAGGGTGGTGCGTGGCCGTGGGGCGAATCCCGGCCACGGGGCCAAGGCTTGGCCCCAATCCCCGCCACGTGCCATGATGGCATCTCGGCCTGGCACTGTGGGTGACCCCCAGCGGGTTTGGGGTGACGGCGTCTTTGGGGTGAGGGTACTTTAGGGCCTAGGGTGTTTTGGGGAGATGCTGGTCTCGCCACCTTTTCCCGTGGTCCGCAGCAGTTCCGTGGTAGGAGGAGGGTGACAGGAGCGTCACCTGCAATAAAACCTGGGCTACCAGCCCAGGCATGGTGCTCGCAAATGAAAGCACGCACTTGAACACTGAGTTTGGTTCCAGTCTGGGGCTCGCTTGTTAAACTGCAGTGCTCCTCCTCAATGTGGTGGTGGAGGGCTCTGTTGCTCCCCGCCACGCCACATTTTATCTGACCTTCTGGAAATCTTTAGACCAGTGGCTTTTATCGGGCCCTTTTGGAAACTTTGAATAGGCTGAGTATTTGTTTTGGGGAGGTACAACTTCTCCTGAGTTGCCGTGCTGATAAAGATTTTACACGGCCTTGGTTAAGCAGGGAATTTTTTACAATTAAAATGTGACGCTGCCCCACAAAACTCAGAGCTAACCCAGAGCGGCAAACACCCACCCAGGAGTTGTTCATGGTGTGTAGACATGGCTGATAATGAAAATTATGGCAATGTGCTTATTTTTAAAAAGAAAAAAAATTAGCATGTTATTCCTCACAACCCAGGGAATTCCTAGAATCATTGTATCATCCTGTGTCCCGGTTTGGAGGGCCAGAGAGCTCTGGTGAAGGCGGAGCATGGCCTGCCAGGGATTTCATTTCTGTGAAAAACAGGGAAATGGTCCTGCCACACATCCCTGTCCCGGAGGGCAGCATCCATGGACACGGCTGTGGTGCCTCCCAGCAGATCCAGGCTGGCAGGACGCTGAGTTTTGCTTTGTGCCACAGCCTGACCCAGTGTCCTGGATGGAGCCCTGCTCCCTGCCCACCGAGGGAGGTGTTTCCAGCCTGACTACAGAATTTGGCTCTGGAGCAGATGGACAGCGTGCACTGCTGGCATCTCACTGCTCCGTGCTCTGGAACAGTGATCCAACCTGCAGGATGGTGTCGGTTCACCCAAACACAAGTTGTGTTTGAGCTCCAGCCCAGACACCAGATCTCCTCCTGAGGTGACTGGAGGTGACTCCAAAGGCCCCGCTGCAGTGTGCCTGTAGGGTTTCACAGACCAGTGGAAATTCTGCAGTGCTCTGCTGTCTGCTAAACAAACCCTGCTAAACACTTTCAATTTTGTTCCCTTCTTACTATTAAAAGCGGGGGCTGCTCTGAGTGCTGAAGTACAGCACAATTTAATTTATTCCCTTTTATCTCTTCCTACAGGGGCTCTTTCTCCTTTCTTTTGTGCATTTAACTGAAGGACAAAACTCACTGTAAGCAGTCCATAGGTGTTCCTGTGCAAAGTTTAGTTTTGTGGCACCCTTGGAGGGCCAGTCCCTAACGTGTCAGGGCTGAGACTGCCCACCAGCAGCCTGCTGGACAAACTCACCCTGGCTGCAGCATGGAGAAGGCAGAACTTTGCAGTGGCTGTGGAGTTTCCCACCCAGCAGGACGAGCTCCTGCTGGCACAGCTCTGTGTGTGCCGTGCCGGAGCGTGACCCGTGACTGCCAGAGCTGTGCCAGCAGCAGCCCAGCTGCAGGAGGAGCACAGTTATCTGCACAAGTGCACTCTCACTGATAGAGCTTGTTTGCCTTGCCTCGAGGGTGCTTCTCCCCAGCCCTGGGAGCAGTGCTCCTTCCAGGAATGGAGCTGCCTGCCTGGGAAGGAAAGGAAAGATAAATGGATGGCTGCTCCACATGTATTTACCATCCTCTTCCCATCCAGAATCTGTAGGAGCCCCATCACATTTGCAGTGGGAATTCTCTTGTTGGCTGTTCTCTTTCCATGGGATAAAACTTCCATTCCGTGGGAGAAACAGGGAGCATTTTGTTGTTTCCCATTAACAGTCGTGGTTTTGACCAAGTTTAGCTTTCACACCAGTCCTGGGAGAAAAAAAGCCAGAAAGTGATCCCAAGGTATGTGTGTGGACTCTATTAGGAGAATGAAAAAGCACCAGTGGAGAAAAATTAATTAATTTCCACACTGGGTAAGCCTCTACTTAATTTAAATCTAAACCACCAAGAATTAAAACTTAGAGTTAGGTAGATCACAGCAGCCACTGGCTTTTTTGTTTGAGCCAATGTGCACAAATGGAGGGATGTGTTTCTTCTTATTAAAACCCTCCCCAAGGTTTTAGATTATAAAATTATCCATCAGTAACTTGCATAATTTCCAGGCAAACTTTCTTGAATCACCCCCAAAAATTCTGCTTTTATCAGCTCTAATCTGCTGGACACTTTTGGGTTACTTGGGCTTAAAAGGGGCGATAAATCCAAATAAGTGCTTACTTTTTACTTGCTTACTGTTTAGTGGAAAGAGGTTCAGGGAGTACCAAAAGGGCACTCGAGGCACGGGATTGTAACCTGATTTGCAGACTACTGAGAAAGCAAAAGTAACAGTGGAGCTTAGTTTTTTGGGAGCATAAGATGGCATTTGTGAAAACTTTAAAAAAATAAGTTAAAATATGTCTTAGGCATATTTAGATTCAGGAGGATTTGCTGTGGATTTAGTGCTTTAGAGCATTAAATGCTAAGCCTCTTGTAATATTTTTTTTGTCCAGATTCTGTGGTTCTCTTGACGGCAGGCTGTAGTCAAGGCTTGGGTGCTTGTTACAGTGACAGTGTGGTGTAACCTCACCTTCTGATTAATTCTTTGGGTTTCCAGTGATTTGTCTGTGCAGCTTCTCCATCTCACCTGTAATGATTTAAAAACAAAAAACAAAAAAAAAGGAGGTTTATTTATCAAGATCCCTAGGTGGTGACAATATTTCTGGAATTCTACTGCTCTCCTTCCCTGACTTTTGTGCACCTCGGGGCTGTCATCAAACTTCCCACCACAAGACCGCCCCAAAAAAGTTCAAATTAAAGTAAACTGAAGTGTCTGGCAGGAAAGGGCAAAAAGAACTTGACATGCACAGGATTTTCTGGTCCCATTTGTGCCTTCAGATCTCGGGGCTGGATGCAGAGAGCACTGTGGAAGGCCTTTAGCTGAACTTGCTGACTGGCTCTGCTGGCAGCTCAGTAAATTCACAAAAGGGCTACGTGACACCCACCTCCAGTGGCAAGGTGCTCAGCCTGACTGGGGGACTGCTGTGTGGCTGTGTGGGAGAAAATTCCTCTCTCCGAGTTGAAAAAGAGAAAAAACAAAAAATCCACGCTCCCCCCAAAACAAAAACAAAAACCAAACTGAAGTTACTCTGAGTAAAAGGGAGCACTGGAAGAAAATCTTCCTGGAATCCTGTTTAGGAGAACAATTTTTGCAGTCTCTTGGGTATCTCCTTACAGAGATGTAGCTTTAGGAGTGTTCAGCTACCCCCAGGAAGCAACTGGGCAGGTGGTCATGGCAGACAGAATTAAAGACAGGCAGAAATGCTCTGTGTGCTGTCCTACAAGGAACACATTTTATCCCTTGGAGGGGCAGATGTTCAACCAGCACTTAGAAAAATGCTCCAGGACCAACAAAAAGCAGCTCCAAGCAATTGTAGCTCCAAGTCAGGCGCAGTCAGCCAGCACAGGGGTTTTGGGAGCTGCACCCACACCAGGGGAGAGGAGAGAAGCCCAGTGAGCTGTTGGGAGTAATTTAACTACAGTTTGTAGGTGGTGTGTGCTCACGCCTGCTCTGGCATTTCCTGAGGGCAGTCATTAGTGCTGTTTAGGACTGCACAGCACCATTTATGCTCAGCATTAGTGGGGTGTGCTGTCCTCCCCATTCTGCTTGCCTGGCTGGGGAGGAGCTTGGTGGTTTTCCTGAGAAAGACGGAAAAAAATGTGAATAAAAGGGCTGTGGGACTCCAAATGCAGATTTGCAGGATATGAAGGCTGGGGTGTAAGTGCATGTTCTAAATTAAAATTTTCCCTTCAGAAGGAGTTTGGTTTTTGGTTCCCCCCACTTGCAGCTGGAGGGCTGGGAAATTTCAGACATGAACAGACAAATCCTTCAGAACACCCTGCCACCATCCCTGTTGATTTGAATCTGGATTATTCCTTACGCCCTAAACAAAGCATAAAGGGAAACCTCTTGTGCCCCCAGCCTGGAGCAGCAGGA
>NW_005054520.1:357982-382640 GCF_000277835.1 Geospiza fortis
CTCTTGTCCCGTGGGCCTTTCCCCTTCCCAGGTTCTGCACGCACCTGTACTCTGCAGAGGCTATGTTGGGAACAGGAATGCAAAGCAAAGCTCCTTCATCCTGGCCCTTCCACAATCAGCTCTCCAGGTCAACAGCTCCCCACACTGCTGCTTCCAATGGCCTGGAAGGGAAGGCCCAATTAAACATTTTACATGATTTTTTAAAGGCAGAAAAAGTTCCTGGGCTGAGGCAGCTCGTCAGGCTGCAGGAGAGGGAGGAATGTTTAGCCTTGTGTTGCTGCAGAGGCAGCCTCCTCCTTGCTCTGGTGTCAAACACATTTTTTTAAGTTCATCAGATTCCAGGAGTACAAAGGAAAGTACAAAACCCATAAGCTTTTGGTCAAGCTGTTAATAATAATCAGGATTTGTGGCTGGTGTTCAAGTTTGCTGTTTACCCTTTAGGGCAGCTGAATGAATTGCTCGGGTGGTTTTCCCCTCGCTTTTCAGGAATGCTTCCGTCTGAGTGAACATCTTTGTGCCTTCTAATCACAAATTAGTTTTGCTTTCAGGTTTTTTTTTCCCCCCTTCCTAAGAAATGAATCTAAAGGCCCTTTCAAAAGGCTCTGGATTTACGGACCATCTAAAGAGAGGGCTGAAGCCTTCCTTCTGCAGATTTGTAGCTCTTTTTTCTCCATAGGATGCTCCCAGGAAAACTGAGAAAGGGGGAAAGCAGAAAGCATACTTTGTATGCTTTGCTGGATATCCCCATCCTGTGTGAGATCACAAGGGGGGTGTATGAGACCAAAAAAAAGTCCTTTATCCTGAGTCAGCCTCGACATGTGGAGAATATCCTTTGCTCTTCCTGCTTCCCCTATAGCTCAAAATTCAATTTCTACTTCTTGTGTTGCATTAATTTACAACTGGCCCTGGCAGTGGGAAGGAGCTAGCACAGGATGAACGGCTGCCCAGGCAAAATTCCCATTTGTGAACGCCTTTCCTTGAATCCCTTTTTGTTCTAGAAGGTTAAGAAAGCAAAAGGAAAGCAGGACCAGATGACTTCTCACATACCAGAACATTCCCAGGTGCCAGGAAGAGCTGGGCTTACCTTTTTTTTCCTCCATCCAAGTCACATCTTGCCACTGGGAGACGGTCAGTCTCCAGGGACATGTTTGTACCTGTGCAAGGAGCCTCTTCCCCCTCCTCCTCAGTCTGGAGCAAAAGACAGGGAAGCAATGGAGTGCACCAGAGGAACTAGGAATGTTTGGAGTGCATGAGAGAAGCACATCTATGGGTATTTTGAGACCTCTGGACAGACCAGGAGGTTTGAGACTAGGTGTTTTTCTGCAAGGTGTTTTTCTACCTGCTCCAGGAACCCCCAGGTGCTTCCTGTGCAGGTAAAGGGGGAATAATTCTGTTTTAAGTCATTGGCCATTTATTTCATGGCAGCTGCAGGTCTGAACAAAACAGCCCTGGACGTGGGGAGATGAGTATAACTCACAAGTATTTTCTGCTTGGAAAATTACCTGCTTGAAAACCTCAGGCTGTCAACAAGGCTCCAGCATTCCTGAATCCTTACCTGCCTCCTGACCTACCCACTGTGTCTGTGCTCTTCCTTTACTCTCCACTTCTGTACAGCAGGGGAGGTAGCACCAGGCCTTGGACTGCATTTGTCTGCTTCAGCTTCATTTCAGAGAGCTCTGTAATTAACCTCTCACCTGCCAGTATGTTCAGAAATACCAGAAAACCAACCTGCTTGAAAAACTACAGCAACACTTGCCAAAGGTCCCTGGCTTTAGGTGAAATCCCTTTACATGGCTGAACAGAGGAACCCACACAAGCCGAGGAGCAGGTTACCCAGGGAAGCTGTGCCTGCCCCTGGATCCCTGGCGGTGCCCAAGGCCAGGCTGGACAGAGCTTGGAGCAGCCTGGGACAGTGGAAGGTGTCCCTGCCCATGGCAGAGGTGGAACTGGATGAGCTTAAAGGTCCCTTCCAACCCAAACCAGTGTGGGATTCTGGTTGGAAGTTTAAGTAAGCTGGAAATGCTCATGGGAAAGACTGGGATAATCAGATACAGAAGCAGCTGAACTATCTTTCAATATTCAAATAATATGCTTCGCTCAGGCTATTAGGCAAACTTTTTTTAAAAATGCAAAGTACATTTAAACACAGCCTCTGGAGAAGAAGGTTTATTCCTATAAACTCGGGGGGGAGTTTAACAGATCCCTTCTCTCTTTTCTGAGCATACAAGCCCCGCTACTCTGAGCACTGTGCAGCATCCTGGGGCCTGTTCAGACTGAAAAGGCTCATTTATTGTGCCAGTGATTGCAAAACAGTTTCCACTATCAGTGTGTGCTTTTTCCTTTGGCTTTTTTTTTTCCTTTTTCTCCTCCTTCCTTTTAAAATCTTGAGCTTTGACTCATCCAAACTTACCTGTGGTTGAACAAGGCAAACCTTGTAACCCTAAAGCTGTTTGAATTGAGTTTTTCGGTGGCATTTTCTTTGGATTGTTGAGGGAGAGTAACTGATGTGTTGCTGGGCTTTGCTTATTTTGTGGAAGTGCTGGCAGTCTCCCACTGAAAAGGGAAGATGACGCCTTGGCCATGGAAATAATCTCATTTCTTTTCTCCTAGCACAAACTTTGCTTTGAAGGATGAAAGGGTATTGATGATTCCAGCTGTATCTTAAGCTTGGTTCATTGAGAAGACCTCAGTGTGCATGGATTCATAATTCCTGTGGAGTTTTGCTCAAAATCCAGGTCAATAGCTGACTCCTCTCCAGGTATTGATCCTGAGGAGTTGAGTGAGGCACAGTGCTGGCTCTCAGCACAGCCTGAGCAGGCTCTGTATCATTTCTGAGTGACTGCATGGGTGTCAGTTCAGCCTTGTCAGTAGAGCAGCCCTTCCCCTCCTGGCTCAGAGGGACACTGGCACACCAGGCACTGCCAGCTCACTGTGCTCGTGCTCTTTGGGATTTTCTGTCTCCCCAGTCCCAGGAAAACCTCCTGCTTTGAGCTGCAGCCATCCTTGGCTGCTTTTCTGCCATGCCCATAGCCCAGGACGGTGTTTTGTCTTGATCCAGCACTGGCTTCTTCCTTCCCCAGACTCCTGGTGACTTCAGCTCCTAATCCTTTAAGCCACTCTGTCCTGGATCTCATTAGAAGCCCAGCACTCCCCAGGGGATGGAGCAGCATTGCAAATGGGTCATTTCTCTGAAACAGTGCAAGATAGTTGTGTAAATAAACAAGCACACTGCTTAAAGCAGCCCTTTGGGGGCTTCTGATGACATTTATTTACAGGCTGGCTGCTGGGAACACTTCTTGCCCTACAGTGGCCCCTTGCATGCATTTCTGGTAAGCAGAGCCTTATTTTGGGGAGCAGCCTGCCCTGTGCTTGCTCCAAGAGCTGCTCTGGAAGCACCAAGTGTAAAAGGCACCTGCAGACCTGATGTGGGTTCCAGGAGTTGTCATGCACACCCTGAGAGGTAACAGGCTGCTTCCAACAGGGAGGAACTGTTCCTTTGGAGGGAGGGCTGACTCTTAACCAAGCACAGCAATAAAAAGCAGCTGTGTAATGCTGTGTAGGATTTCCATGCAGTAAATAGTTCAGCTGGTCCTGTAAGTGGGGGTGTGACTTGGAGGAAAAGGAAGGGTGGAAACCTGGATGTGCTTGTGTTACCTGTGATTTAAGAGAAGACTGCTTCATTTAGAGGAGATGAGGGGAATAACTAGTGGGTGTATGTCAGTGGGACAATTAGCATTTCCATCAAGTGAGTGCCAGTTGGCTCTGGAATTAATCAAATACAGCTCGTTCCCTCCCTTCCCACTCCTCCCCTTGGCTTTTGCTGTTTGCTTCTATGACTTGTCTGTGCTTCTCTGGGCTCAGACAGATAACCTGGAGCCCCCTGGAACCCCAGCACCACTAAATTTACTGCCAGCTGTAGGTTCCTGCTTACCTCTTACCTTTCTCTAGTCTCAACTTGAATTTCCCTGTGCTCTATGTCACACTTCCCTCAGGGATTCTTTCAAATCTCCTCAAACATGGTTTTTTAATTGTCTGGGTTTTTACAATTAAAAAAACATGATGAGGCATTTACATTTGATTCCCTGCTAATCTCTATTCCCAGTCAGGGTATTTGGAGTAAGAAGCTGGAAAGACAGTACCTGGGAGGGCAGACTCAGGGTGCTCCTTGAATTCCTGGGAGAGGCAGTGTACACAGAGGTGGTTGGACATGGTCCTGCAGGAAAGCACCATGACAAAAGCTCAGATCCACGCCAAAGACCATGAGAATTCCCCATTCTCCAATATTTTCTTGCTGATTTATGCACACTAGATGCTGTATATAGTGATACAGCAAATAGTTTACCTTAAACTGACACATCTGTACATACCCCAGTATTGGCAGGTCTCTTTGAATCCCCTTCCCATACCCTTGAACAATCACCTGGTTTTCCTGCCCCACAGAGGAGGAACTCCAGTTTTTGTGTTTGTGATATTGGCTGTGCTTCTCTTCTCCTCGGGGAGGCCAAAATGGGGTGACTTTTGTTACACTCCCCTAAAAGCAGAGCAGTGCAGACAAGCAGCCTTTGCAGCCCCTCAGGCCTGATTCCCAAGCACAGAAATGGCCATGGGGATGAAGAGATCCAAAGGGTGCTGTGCCCAGCTCCCAGCCCAGCTGCCCAGCCTTGGACAACGTGTGTGTACACACGTGCACGCCCTGCCAGCCCACGGCGTGGCTCATTGCTGGGAGGGATCAGCAGATGGGAGGGCATGGACACTGGGCTGTGCTCACAGGAAGGAAGAGCCACTCAGGCCTGCCTGCTGGATTACTTCCAAAATGCTTTGGCAGCTTGACTCACCCGTGTACAGAGGCTGGGGGAAAAAGGAAAGAGTCACAAAGAATGTCACTGGGCTGCAGGCGAGGGTGGAGCTGTGCCCAACATCCAGGAACACAGGGCTGCAGCAGGAGGCAGGCACAGCTCTTCTCCACTTGCCTCCTCTTTTAGGCACTGAGGTATCAAACAACTTGAACAAAACACCTTATGGGCGCTGTAATTTAAGAAATGCATCTTCTGCACCCTTTGGGGAAGGGACTGTGTGTCTGAAACCCAAAAGTTCCTGTTGTTTGCTGCCCAAAAAACATTTTTTCATATTAAAGCCTCTGCTGCAACCCAGTAACTCAGCCTTTGCTCTCTGACACTCCTCACACCTTCAGTAGTGTTCAAGTACTCACTTCTTTTCTCCAGGCTTTAAATGATAGTCATTTGCATGCCTCATACATACATGCAAGAACAGCCCAGCAAATAAAACAGCATAAAACCCCAAAAGTCCAAGGAAAAGGCAAGCACAGACCTACTGGTGGGAACACAGTACCTGCCTCTGGCCCTTTTTATATCCACCTCAGAAAGCAGCTTAGGCTCACCCAGGACCATACTTAGGGTTGCAACTGAATAATCCTGCTCTGCCAGTCCCCTCGGGGTTTTTTTGGACCCACAGAGTTCCATTAAGAACCCCCAAAGTTTATAAATATTGTTCTTACTAATGCACTGATGTCCTCATCTCCAGGTTTTCTGTAATTTACACAAAATGAGGAAGAGATTCTGTGTTTAATGTACACAAAATCAGGGCTGGATCTGTAGCAGAGAGCAAGTTTTAGTAGCTTCAGAAGTTTTCCAAGGGGAGCCTTTAGGAGAAAGGCCTGCCAAAATTTGCACTGATGCACATTGGATTTTGGAGTTAACAGATCCAGGGAACTCAGTGCAGCTCCCTGAAGACTGCGCAAAACCAGGTTGGGATTTCTGGATATTGTTTTAGTTCCAGGACAAGCAGAGTGGGAGATAGGAATGGCAGGAGTTGGGCAGAATCCATTTTTTGCCTAAGAACAAAATTACACATGGTGACTTTCAAGTCTTGCTCAATGTTGCTGTGATGCAGAAGAAGGAGAAAAAAGTGCATTTGATTAGGTTTGTTTTCCCCTCTCTGTAACTGTGGCAATGGCACTGCTGCCTGTTTGACTCACCACGATTTCAAAGCAATATTCAAGTGACTAACAGCTGAAAAATGTGATGTCCTTTGCCTCCCAGCTCAGGGCTCTCTCCTCTGCAGGCCCCTGATGGCCACACATCGCTCTGCAATGGCAGAGCACTTCTGGATTTCAACATCATTTCTTTGGCTGCCCTGCCAGGGAGCACTCCTGGAGCTTTCACATGGTGTCAGGGGCTCAGTGGCCATCTCTGGGCTGGTGTGGATGGGCAGGGGGTGGCTCAGGTGGTCTCAGCACCGTGGTTTTAAGGACTTCATCACAGAGCACTCACCCAAATCCTGGGTTTGGACAGCAAAGTTTTCTGTGTTTTGGGTCCAGGTGCCGTAGAGGTACAGATCAGTTTGAGATCTGACAGATGAAGCAGCAAGGGCAGGTGGAATAGGGCTCTTGTGGCTGTGAGGAGTTTGAGTGCTCCCCACTTTCACACCAGCACTTGAAGAGCGAAGATAAATCCAGCAAAATGCAAGCACCAGACATTTGGCACTCCCAAAGCACAGCCTGCTCGTGTGAGGGGGGAAGGCTGTTGTGATTTGGGGCTCTGGAGCGAAGATGGAAGGATTCCAGGTGTAATCCCTTGCCCTTAAGTAACCGGTTCCCTTCATGGCCCCGTGCCAGGCAGTGTGAGCACAGAATCCTCTTATCCCATAGCTCTGCTGGCCGTGTGACCTCACCTGGCCATCACAGGGGGCTATAAATAGATGTGGGGCTCACATTTGCCCCTGCAGTTCCCTTGGGCCCTGGTCAGGGAAGGAAGCAGCAGCCCTATGAGACCCTTGGCAGGGGACAGCCCTGCCAGCTCCTGCCCTGTGCCAGAACGCTGGTCTGGCTGTCAGCATCAGCTGGAAAACACTGCAGGACTTGACCCTCAGAGAGGGAAAGTGGCATCTTGGGTTAGCTGGACTTGCTGAACAGAACCCTCAGCTTGTTACCTCAGATTCAAGTTGGAGCTGTTTGAAGAGCTTCACAGCTGCTGCAGCTGGCTGGAGGAGAGTCTGTATGAGGGAAGAGCTGCATCCTCTGGAGCAGCTGCTTTGGAATTGTGTGAAATCAAGGCTTGTGGATTTTGTGTGTCTGGGGAGGAAAAGATCAGCCAACAGCAAACGGGTGTTTTTAAATCACACACAGAGTCCTGCTCAGCACAACAGCCTAGGGAGGCATGGAATAAAACCTCTCCCTGTGTCCCCTGGCAAGTGGATGGTTCTTGAATGGGACATCAGAGCTCCTGTCTGACAGTCAGGACAGTTGGATGAATTTGGCATGCACAGGCTCTTCCTTAGCCTTCTGATATTCACATTTTGCACTGGGCTGGAGCCCTTTGTGCCCCAGAACAGCTAAATGGGAGCTTTACCTGAGCTCTTTGTGGCTTCTGGGCCATTAGGAATACAAAGGTCTTCACTGATCCCGAGGATGAAAAAGCACAGAACACAAAAGCTGGATAGTTAATGGGAAAATTGAGCTAATTCCCCCTCAGACTGCAATTTTGAGCAGTGAACTGGAGTGTAGTGCAGTGGAGAAGTGGGACTTTGTAAGCTGAAGTTAAGAGCCTTCCCTTCAATCCTTGGTTCCCTGTGGAAGCTACAGGAGGAGCAATCCAGGAACAGCAGAATGCTTCTGATCTTGTCCGCAGGCTCTGCACAGCAAAAAAATCCATGGGTTATGGGGGATAAACTGGGAAACCCAGCAGGTGACTGCAGAAACCCCAACTTCCTAGGATGAAATGCTCTTCTCCATCCTGGAATTCTGCCCAGGTGTGAGCCCTGCTTGGCAGCCCCACAGTTATTGTGCATAAACTCCGGTATTTACTACTGCTATTGGTAAACTGGTATAAACTCTGGTATTGTGCATAAACCCTGTGGTGTTGCAGGGTATCCTGGGAAAGGTCAGCTCATGGCAGGACAGAAAGGAAGGAATGCTGTGCAGTAACAGTTGTGATGGTGTTTCAGACTAACAGGGATGCCAAAAGAAAAATATGATCCTCCAGATCCTCGCAGAATTTACACCATCATGTCGGCGGAAGAGGTGGCCAACGGGAAGAAGTCGCACTGGGCTGAACTTGAGATCTCGGGTGAGTTGGTTGGGGTTTAAATTCCCACAGCTGGTACCCCAGGCCACTCCAGATCCCGAGGGGGTCCAGACTGAAGAGGTGTTTAAGCTCCTTGCTTTGCTCTTCCAGGGAGAGTGCGGAGCTTAAGCACGTCGCTGTGGTCGCTGACACACCTGACTGCTCTGCACCTCAATGACAACAACCTTACTCGCATTCCACCTGATATTGCCAAGCTTCACAATCTGGTTTACCTGGATCTGTCATCCAACAAACTCAGAAGTTTACCAGCAGAACTAGGAAACATGGTGTCTCTCAGGTGAGGGGAATTATTCTGGTTAACTTCCCAACAAATCTCTGACGTGGGATTGGGACCGAGAGTTTCAGTTTGTTTCCTGTGCCTGTTATTTCAAATAATCCTGAAAAACTCCAGGCTGATGCAGAGCTTCGGTTCTAATAATTACTTTTGGGTTCACTGATTGTTGATATATCACTGTTTCCATCCCTGGTTTCATCTTGGGCTTTGTGGCTTTTTCCCCCCTAATGAATCTATTTCAGTCCTGCTTTGACATGGGAAGATTGGCATAGCTTTCCATAATAAAACTCAGGGTGAAAAGTGTTCTCTTTGAGGACGAGCAGTGTACAGCACCTTAGGAGTTTGTTCTGCAGTAATCCTCACCGAGAGTGTTTTTGCATTTGCTGCAGGGAATTGCTTTTAAACAACAATCTGTTACGGGTTTTGCCTTATGAACTTGGACGGCTCTTCCAGCTGCAAACCCTGGGTTTGAAAGGTGAGCTCTTCCCAATTCCATATTCCTACGAGTTCTCAGGAATCCTGAGGGGGGCTGGCCTCAAAACCTTCCTCTGTTACCTCAAGGTTTTCTTACAGGTTATTTTAAACATTAAATTGGTAGGAAAAATGACCAGGCAATTGGGAGAACAATGCTTCTCTTTCTTAATGCTGCTAAACTTCCTTAGGAGCTCATTTCAAATCTGCAGTCAGGGAAATAAACCCTTTAACCTGCTGAGTTAATTTGTCTGTTCTCATTCTGGGAGATTTTCTTTGGGTGGAAAGCCTCAAGAAAGGCAGGCAGCTGATCCCCCTGCTGTTGTTTTGTGCTGTTGACAGGCAATCCTTTATCCCAAGATATTCTCAGCCTCTACCAGGATCCAGACGGAACCCGAAAGCTACTGAACTACATGCTTGACAATCTAGCAGGTACAGCCCAAGGGATCTGGTGGAAGAAGGCTTTAAAAGTAGCATTTGCTTTAAAACAAGACTCTGAACCACTGCAGGGAGAGTATTCCTTCCCTGCCACAGTGTTTTTGTCAGGTGGCTCCAGTCATATCCCAAAACACACCCTCCCCCCCAGTGGAAGAGGCTGATTGTACTGTCTAAGGGTCTTCTGTGTTACAGCCAAATGTTCTCTCTGTTCTGTTTGAAACCCTTCAATTACCAGCCAAGGGCAAAGTCTGCCTTGCTGAAGCCATTTTGGTTCTCCCCACCAGAAATAATCATTTGAATGCAAGCAGAATGTCAAATTTAGCTTAAGAAACACGGAAGCCATTAAGAACATCCAGTACCTGACCTGAGTCCTGCTTTGTGGTTCTGTAACTGAGCCTTCTGCTTTGCCACTCAATGTCTCCCAGGTTCAGGCACTGCAGGAATGATGGATGCAGGGCAAGGTTCTTGGAGAAGGGATGGCTGAGCCATGCCAGGATTTACCCTCCTTCTTCAGCAGATTATTCAATGTGCAGGAGTATTTCGGTGGTGCTTCTAAATCTGAGAAGAAGAGACAGAAATAGTCACCAATCTTACAAATGACATTTTTTCTCTTACTAGAGCTACTCATTTAAATGATTTTTGCCTCCCCTGAACACTCGGGGAGTTGGGGATGCAAAACACATTATTGTTCAGTCATCACTTTAACTTAGGAACTGTAACTTACAAATAGAAACTCTGAATTAATCACTGGTTTAATTTTTTGCAGTTCATCCAGAGCAGCTGCCTCCAAGGCCATGGATTACTTTAAAAGAGCGAGACCAAATTCTGCCCTCAGGTAAATCTGTGTTCACAAGGTGACACACTGAGAAACTTACCTTGGGCTTCATTTTCCTGGATCAGAGTGAAAACAGCAATTCGTTCATTTGTACTAGAAAAATTACCATATGGCTGTGCTGTAAATACCATTTTTGACATTTGAATGGCATGCTGGGCATTTCTTTTCCACATTGGGCTTTGTCACTCTTGTCCAAGCCAAAGAGACAATCTCCAGAGGCTGACAACCTTTCCTTTTCTCTCTCTCCTTGCAGCTTCATTTACAGTCATGTGTTACAATGTGTTGTGTGATAAATACGCCACCCGGCAGCTCTATGGCTACTGCCCGTCCTGGGCACTCAATTGGGAGTACAGGAAAAAGGGAATCATGGAAGAAATCGTCAACTGTGATGCAGACATCATCAGTCTTCAGGTAGTAAAACTGCATTTTCCATCAGAAACAGCAAACGTGAACCTCCACCTTTAGGATTAAATGTTTTCTTGGGAGCACCATAGTCACCTGCTCAAAAGCAAATTCCAGGTCTTCCCAATGCAAGCTGTATATCCATATTCCAGTGTCAAACACACCAGGTGTGGTCTGCTGCTATCCAAAATACACCTCTCACTTTGCCTGTGGGAGGGATTCCAGGAAATGCAGAAATGCACATCTGTTCCCAGCAAGCCATTGGTCTAGGAAAGGACATGGATTGTGCAGCTTTTCTGCCTGCTAGCCTGGGCAGACACAAGGAAGGGTTTCCTTCACTTCTTTAGCCTGAGGTGTTTGTGTACAATTGCAGGAAGTGGAAACGGAGCAATACTTCACCCTTTTCCTGCCAGCCCTGAAAGAACGGGGATACGACGGATTCTTTTCTCCAAAGTCACGTGCCAAAATCATGTCGGAGCAGGAGAAAAAGCATGTGGATGGCTGCGCCATATTCTTCAAAACAGAAAAGTAAGGGGCGGCAGCAGCTTCCAAAATTTACACTTAAACCTCAGAACAGCTCCCAGTCATTAGGATGGAAGTGTCCCAAAGCCTGAGCTGCCTCTCAGAGTTTTCACCGCAAAAGAAAAACGCAGCTCTCGGGTTGTGTCCAGTGGTTTGGAAGAGAGGGAGCCTGTGGGAGCAGACAGGGATGGTTTTCAGATGGGGACACTGCCACAGGGGCTGTGTCACAGCTGCTCACTGTGCTTCTCCCCTCTTTGCCCAGGTTCACTCTGGTGCAGAAGCACACGGTGGAGTTCAACCAGGTGGCCATGGCCAACTCGGAGGGTTCAGAAGCCATGTTGAACAGAGTGATGACCAAGGACAACATCGGGGTCGCCGTGGTGTTAGAGGTGCACAAGGAATTATTTGGAGCAAGTGAGTATGACTGGTGTCCTCACTGCTACTCAGCTCCAGGGACAGGCACGAGTTATTCCTAGGTAATCCATGCTGTTCCCATTGCTAGTGCAGCCAAACACAGCCTATGGGTGCTCAGACAGGCAGAGATGACATGGTCTGGTTGTGCTCACAGCACGATGCCCAGCATTTGCTTTTCTCCTTTCAGGCTTCTATCCCTGCTTACTTACTCTGTTAATTTCTGCTTGAGCAGCTCAGCTTTCCCAAGGTCACTGTGTTTACACACATTTGCTCTTACCAGTAGTTGGCAACAATGTTCAACTTCTATTTTCAACTCTTTTTTCCTCCCCTGGATTGACTCCTTCCACCCTCTCCCAGTGATTAGATGTCAGTGCTAGTGTACTGATGTGGAAGGAGGAGATTATCAGGTATCTTTTCCTGCCTCTTGATTGACTGACTGTCACATTTTCATTAAGTTTGATCAGATGCAGCAGACAATTCCAACACAGGTAGCTGCTGTGTCTCTATGGCTCTATCACCCTGCTCTGTCTCCATGGCTGGGGTTTTCATGGCTTCAGAGGAGGCTGGAAGGAGCTCCCTGGGTTGTTTACAGGCATTTCAGCAGGTTTAAGCAAAGAAAACACACCCATCTGCTGCTGTGTCTGAGCCCTGAGGAGCTGCACCCCGAGTATGAACAAGCAGGAACACAGAACCTCTCACTGCTAACATTGTTTGTCCAGGTATGAAATCGCTTCACGTGGACAAGCAGCTGCTCATTGTGGCCAATGCCCACATGCACTGGGACCCCGAATACTCAGATGTGAAACTCATCCAGACCATGATGTTCGTCTCAGAACTGAAAAACATCCTGGAGAAAGCCTCGAGCAGGCCCAGTAGCCCGACAGCAGATCCCAACTCTATCCCTCTGGTGCTGTGTGCGGATCTCAACTCACTGCCTGACTCAGGTAAGGCTGGCTTTTAGGCCTGACTTTTAATTTACCTTCTTAGAATGTTCAGGTCCACTTTCTCCTCTGAAGGTGAGGGGGTTGTTTGCACTGCCCAGGGAAGGCATCGATGAAAGCAGTTCCTAGGAACTGCTGCCTTTGGAAATCTGGCTGAAGAGACTGTGAGTCCTCCGGCTGAGTCGCCTGCTTTTCATGCTCAGCTAGACACTCCAGGAGAGCTGGCTGCACCTGCAGAAGTGTAGAAAGGCACAGTTAGATCTTAAATAAATCATTACATAAACACCATGCCTGAAGCAGCAATAAGAAGTAGGAAAGAAGCGAGTTCCTGATGAAGGCTTTCTAATGAGAGGGGTTGCTTTGCTAACTCTGAATTCCTGGTGCCTTGGTGGCCTTCTGGTTTTTAATAGCCCAAAGCTGTCTTTCAAAGCAGCACCCTAAACCCTTCCCCTTGCCCACAGGTGTAGTGGAATACCTGAGCAATGGCATCGTAGCTGACAACCACAAGGACTTCAAGGAGCTGCGTTACAACGAGTGTCTGATGAATTTCAGCGGCAATGGCAAGAACGGAGCCTCGGAGGGCAGGATCACGCACGGCTTCCAGCTCAAGAGCGCCTACGAGAACAACCTGATGCCTTACACCAATTACACTTTCGACTTCAAAGTAAGCCCCGATCCCCGCTCGGTTCCCTGACCTCGGCTGCCCCGGGGTTAACGAGGGCGGGCCCTGCCCTCACCACGCTCTCTCCCTCCCTCTCTCCGCAGGGTGTGATTGACTACATTTTCTACTCCAACACTCACATGAACGTGCTGGGAGTGCTGGGCCCTTTGGACCCTCAGTGGCTGGTGGACAACAACATCACAGGGTGCCCGCACCCGCACATCCCCTCGGACCACTTCTCGCTGCTGACGCAGCTGGAGCTGCAGCCGCCGCTGCTGCCGCTGGTGAACGGCGTGCACCTGCCCTCCCGCAGGTAGTGAGTGCAGCTCCCGCCCGCCCCACGGACCTGTACACTTGTAAATCCCTCTAGATAGGAGTGAAGTATGGCCAACCTTCAGCTGCTTCTTCAAGCTCCTTTCCTTATGTGTTTGAGAAGAGATTTTTGCACATTTTGGTGCACATCGGTATCATTTGGCACTAGGGCTGGAACCAAAGTATTATTCCCCTTTCCAGGTTTTTAATTTAATTTTTGTTTGTGTTTTGGGGTTTTTTTTATTCTACTTTAAACTGGCTTTTTCTTTTCAGTAGGAAGCTGCACTTCTAAATGGACAAAAGAGATGTAAAAAACTTGCATTTAACATATTTCAAGGTAATGCTTTTTTTCAGAACGTGGCAAATTGAGCCAACCTTTTAAGGAGAAAGAAAAACAAAACTAGAGATGCTTGTATTGTAGAAAGAATGTTAGAAATACTGTTTGTTCGAATCCAAAATGGAGACTCAACTCTGCATCTGACATAAATTTTGCACATTAGCAAAGCACTTAATTACCTGACTATAAATGATTGGCAGCATGCCCCTGCCCCTCATCTCAGTACTATCAGAAAACCAAAGATAGCCAAGTATCTGTGATCAAATTCGAGCTCTAAATCCTCCTGGTTCCAATTTGTTTGGGAGCTGTTGTCAGTCAGGGCTGAAGTAAAAAGCTGCTGGTTCCTTCCCAAATGTTAATGCTCTTTGGATGTGTTGGAAATCCTTGTTTTCTTTCCTTTTAATGCTCTGGGTGGCCAGTTCAAAACCTTGTGCCTCAAGAGGCATTAAACATGACGCAATTTTCTGGAGAAAAAAAAAACCAAAAAAAACCAAGTTGTTTGGCTGCTTAATGTTAAAAAAAAAGGCACAGTGATAGGAAAAGGTCGTGTCTGTGTTTTTAAGTTTTTCTTTATTCTGCTTTTTTGCTGCTACAAGATTTTCTTGAATTTCTATTTGAAACTTTTCATGCACTTTACTGTTTCTAGTCTCCAAATGTGATATTTTTAATAAATGAAAAGCATTTTCCATGATGTGAATGAAATTTTTAAGCAGATTGATAAGCCTATATTTATGTCTTATTCGTATACTTCAAAAAAAGTCCAATTTGAATTGTGAAATTAGTTTTAAATACAAAAGAGCCATCTTCTGTCTTGCAAAACTGCCAAGTCAGGCTGTTCCTCTTTAATTAAACATTTCCTTTGTCATTTTATACACAGGAAATTTTCCATAGGGGGGAAAAAAAATCAATTTGACTTAGAGGAGAGACTATTCCCTGACTCTGACTAGGGGCCAGGGAGGGGGTGGAGTGGGCCAGAAGGCAAAAATGGGTTCAGCAAAGTGACAACTCCCTTGGAAAAGTGCCTAAAAAATGGGGGTGTCATCTATGGCCTGGGATCAATTGGAAGCAGTGGGAGCTGGGGGAAAGTCCTGCATAGCACTTGCTTTGTGCAAAACCAAAACAAAACAAAACAAAACAAACACCCAGAAAAAAAACAAACAAAAAGAAAAAAAAGAAAAAAAAAAAAAAGAAATCCCTTTCCAGAGATGGATTTTCCTCTGGGTGCAGGTATCTCTGTTGGAATATACCTCAGCATTCCCTACCTGGCCATGGCACATGGATTGGAGAGCACTGGAAAGTAGAATAGCATGAAAAACTTAATTCTGTGGACATTACCTTTCTGTATTCAGCTGCTGTATGTTTTTTGGGGAGGGGGGATGCTCTACTCCCCCTGTTCCTCCAGGCACGGTGGTCCCAGCGTGAGCAGTGTTTCCTAACCATACTTCACTCCCAATATTTTTGGAGCTGTTTGTACAAAATGGAATTTCTGATTCGCCCGTGACTGTCTGTGAACTGCAGAGAAGCCCATTTAGTAATAAAAATCCAAACCCAGCACCAATGTTTTGTAATGTGGGGGTGGGAGAGGATGGGGATGGGAAAACCCAAACCTTGGCAAATGTAAGCTGCTCCAGCTGGATTTCACTTGGGTTTCTAGCCATGGAAGTGTTCCATTGCACCAAGGTGTTCCACTGGATTTTCTCTGCTGCACTTCCCAATGCTCGTCACGCCGCGTGGTTTTTAACTCAAAAATGGTTTTTTAACAGACATTGCGCAAAAAAACCCCAGTTTTGTTCATGTTTCAGTCAATGCATATGTTTACCTGCCTCTCCTGTGTGGCTCCCTCCTGGTTTTCCCTTCCCAGCAGGAGCAGTGAGGGGATGGTGCTTTTTTTCCCAGCCTCGGTTCCCAGCATGTTGCAGGCAATACCTGGAAGAAAGGCTCCAAGCCCTTCCCTGCTGCTCACTGCCTCTGTTTGCTTCCCAAAACACGGTGCCTGGTGTCCACTCCCCAGCAACAGCACTGCCTAAAGCCAGTAGAGAAAACAAAATCCAACACCCTTCTACAAGCAACTTTTTAAAAAAACTCAATCTGGTGAATCTGTCCGATTACGGGGTTTTGTGTGTGTGTATATATATATACATATATATATATATATAAAAAGAGAATTTTGTACAATGCAGCTGAATATTTCTGCTTCCTTCTTTCACTGCAAGGAGACTGAACCTTACGCAGGTTTGGTCACGCACACTCCCTCCCCCTCACCCTTTGGTGTTCCAAGGTGACCCAGATCCCAAGAGAACCTGGTGGGAACCACTCACATATTAATCCTCTCTGCCAAGCATCAGCCAAGAACTCACTTCAATTAGAAATAATTTTAGATGGAGATCATAAACCTCTAGATCCAGGTTTGGCACAACCCCTCCCTGTGGGAATGGTGAAGGTGAGAGTGATCCCAGTGCTTGGGGTCCATCCATCCTCTTTGGAGGCTCTTTGCAATGGTTACTTTGAGAGCTCAGGGGGTTTTAAGTCAGATTTTTTTCTTGTGTGGCGCCTTTGCAGGCGGGAGGTCCCATCCCTGAAAAGGTGGAAGTGCCCATGGAGCAGGGGCAGCTGCAGGGTCACTCCCGGGCATGCTTACACTACAGTTCTGGGGGGATTTACGCCCTGCCTCATGGGAATAGCAGCTTTGCTTCGCATTTGGGAGCCTGGTGGGCTCTGGCAGGAGGAAACACTGCTTGCCCTGGACCTTCGGGCAGATGGGGAAAGGGAGGTCATCAAACCCCTGAACTGCTACATTTTTCTTCCCTTTAAAAATTACTTTTTTTTTTTTAAATTTGCTCACTGTGCAGATGGGATATTGCTCACTCACATTGGAAAAGGCTAAACATCCACCGGTTCCTTCCCACCTGTGTACTTCCACATCCTTCTGGAGTCAACAAACAGCCCTTTTGCAACCATTCTTATCCCTGCTGTGGTTCCTGAGGAGCACAGGGCAGGAAGAAGGGGGATACAGAGCCTGGGTGGGTGTTTCCCAGCTTGCCACTGCCCAGGGACACATTACTGGCATCAAGTGGGGGTGGGTAGGCAACACAAATTTGGTTCCTGCAGACCTTAAACACCTCCTCCCAGAATGGCCAAGCCAGATTGCAAACAGGGATAATCCTGCACAGGTCACAAGTCACACCTGTGTCACCTCAGTGCGTGTGGCCAAGGCACACTGATTGCTGTGCCAGGCTGGGAAATGGGACTCCACAGAAAGCCTCAGCCAGTCACTGGGAAATTTCCCACTTTCCCAGGAGCCAGCAGCAGACCCTATCCAACTCCTGCAATTACCTGCTCCTGCCAGGAGCTGTCAGGAAAAGGCACCAACTCCTGGAGCAGAGGAAGCGTCCTCGGCAAGGCAGCCAAAGGCTTCATGGTGCCACAGTCCAGCCTAACTCCCCACCGCAAAAATCCCAATTTTTACCCAAATCCAGGCAGAAAGAGCTGCCACAGCCAGGAAGGGGGAGAACACTCATCCTTTTATTGGTGCCACCGGGATGGGCTGTGATTGTGTGCGGGAACAGTGCAGGCACCCGAAAGGGAAGGAAGCAGAGGGTGCCTGAGGGGAAAGCAGGGAAAGGCTCCTGCTCTGCCAAAACCCAGGAGCAGAGAAGGGCCAGTGTTGTGCCACTCAAGCCAGCGTGTTTCAGGGCAGGGGGGCTGTGTCATTCCTGTCCCACGAGGGATTCATAACCATGGATTCCTGGGATGTGGCCAGTGGGAAGGACAGGGTGGGGGGTCTCCGAGGGGTCCGGCAGCACGGTGCCTCCCGCCGCAGCCGTGGCAGCACTTTTTTGATGCCATTCCTGGAGATTTTGTGGAGGGAAGGAAAGGAAACCAGGAGGGTCAGGGGAAAGGGATGGTCCTGCAAAGGTGCTGGGTATGTGTTTTCCAGCCTCTGGGCATCGCCTACCTCTGCATCAGCTTGTGGATGAGCAGCTGGATCCAGGGCGCCTCGGGGGTCACGCACACCTGCCTGTTCTTCTTCAGGGTGAGGCTGCAAGGCCATGAGGCCCCTCAGCCCCATGCACGGCCCTTCCCCAAAGCTTTTCTAACCCACAGAGAAAACCCCCCTTCTCCCTCGGCATGAACATTTTGGGCCTTGACCTGATGACCCTGAGCCACGCAGGGAGGGACACCCTTGAAATTGGGACCAAGAGTCACCCCAACATTTATGGGCTTCCCCCCTCCACGTACTTCTGCACCAGTAAACAAAGGAGCAATTTGCAGGGATTTGTTCCCAGGCTTTGCACTTACATGACCTCCTTCCTCCTGCAGTGAATGCCCGGCGGGGTAACGTGGATGGTGAGGATCAGCCCCAGGTTGATGACGTGGGCGGTGGATTTGATGCACTTGCACCTCATGTTGGTCAGCAGGCTCTCCAGCGACAGACCTGTGTCCCAGGGCAGCCCATACCAGGTCTCGGCCCCCCGAGGGGGAGGCACGTGGGGACACTATCCCCTTCCCCACTATCCCATCTCATCCCATCCCATCCCATCCCTGACACCCAGCAGGGCTAATCCTCCCAGCACAGCCTCAAAGCTTCTTGTCCGGTATATGAAAGGGGTTTAGCTGCAGGGTTGGAAAACTTAGCCAGCATTTTATGAAATAAACCCACTGTCCACCCACCAAGCACTCGAATTTTGTGGGGGTCTGAAAGAGAAGCAGTTTAAACCCAGGAGGCAAACCCCCCCCCCTCCACCCCCAGTACCCCCCTCCAGCTTAGCCACAAGGTTTAAAAGACAAGCTCAAAGATAGGCAAGAACCAAAACTGAAAGCTTAGTAGATAAAACCCACGCTCAGCCCCATCTGGGACACCCAGCGCTGCTGTCCAGGCGTTTGGAGGGGCCATGGATGGACAGACACCCAAAGGGACTCACCGCCCGCTGGCACCAAGCTGCTCAGGAGCAGGAGCAGGGCCAGCGCCGGCAGCAGCCGCATCCTCACCGCCCTCCCCGAGCTGTGCCAGTGCTGCTTTATAGCCAGCCCCTCGCCCCAGGGGGGATTTCACAACCCCCTCTGGGGCTGGGAAGGCCGGAGGAGGGGGAGGACAAAGGGACAGCTCCACGCCTCAACTTCCCTGCCGTCGCTTCCCCCTGCTACACGTGGCCCGTGCTGCCTCCCCGCCACAAAAAACAGAAAATGCCGCGGTCACCTCCTCAAACCTGCCGTGGTTTTGGCCAAAGTCTGCTGCCCCCCATGCCTCCCACCCCGAGCACCCCAACCCCTGGCATGCCACGTGAAGGGAGGCAAGGGACAGTGACAGAGGTCTGCCACCTTTATTGGGCTTGCTGGGTTGTGGCCAAAAGGGACTCCCAGCACATGGCTACGGGATGGGAGAGGCTGGAAGCAGGGATGGGCATTTTTAAGGGTTTAAAGGCATTAAAAAGGGCTCAGGCAGCAGCATGCTTCCCTCTGGACTGGGGTAAGGCAACGGCAGGGTGGGGAAGGGAGGCAGTTTTGGGCCCAGCACATCTGGCCATGCCTCTCGTGGCAGCTTCCTCAGCGGGGAACCTTTTTCTTCCTCCTGCCAAAAGCAGAAGGGGGAGCAACGTGTGAAGACGGGTTCCCACGGGATGCCCCTGGTGCTCAGGGGGAAAGGGGAGCTTACAGGTGAGGGAGGTCCTGCAAGAGTTTCCTCATCCACGGTGTGTCAGGATCCACACAGACCTTCTTCAGGCTCTTGAGCTTAATCCTAGAAAACACACGGCCTTTCAGACTTCCCCTCCTGCCAAGCCTCCCACCCCTGTCACGAGGACAATGAGCACCAAACCACAGCAGCTCAGGGAGGGCTGGCAGGGCAGAGGGCACACAGCCCTGGGAGCACTTACACCACCTCGGGGCGCCGGCAGCTGCTCCCCACGGGCCACACCTCGATGCTGCTGTACCTCTCAGGAGGGATGAAGGCTCGTGTGCTCTTGAGGCAGCGGCAGCTCAGGTTGCCATTGGCTTCCAGGATTGCTGGAGGGGCACACGGCCATGGCTCACACAAAACCCTAAAAGCCTCCCCAGGCAATGCATCTCCTGCCATGCATCACCCACCCCAAACCCGGACAGCCTCACAGCCCCCACAACACCCAGGGCCACCCACGGGGGCAGGGGAGGCTCACCTGTGTCCCCAGGGTGGTGGGACAGCAGCAGCACAGCCAGCAGCAGGGCTGCCCGCACAGCCATGCCGGCCACAGCCCCGGGCCCTGCAGCATCCCTCTATTTGAGCTGGGAAATAGGAGAAGTAAAGGGGCACGGGAGGCCCCAGGGTCGCTGCTGACGGTGCTCGCTGAGTTTGCAACTGCCGATAAAAGTGGCTTGGGGCTTGGCAGGGGGGCCGGCTTCCCGAAACCAGCTCTGCTTTCCCCTTCCTTTCTTGGTCGTTTCCTCCAACTTTGTTCTTAGCACACACAGCCCCACCAGCCTGGAGGCTTTCTGGGGTGCTTTTCTGTCGTGCACGATCAGGTGTTACTCATTTCTCCTACAGCCACCTTGTCCCCCTGCAAGGCACAACCCAGCAGTGCCCTGGTGACATTTGCTTTTGATTTTTTTTAGCCCAAAACTCTGCCAAGACACCACACTCCCATTCCTGACATATTTCCTTATTGGCCTGGACTGGTTTTTAAACCCAGGAGGCAAACAGCCACCTATAAATCCCAGCTCCATCACTTGGATGTGGAGCACTTCAGCTGGATTGTCCCATCACCCTACTACCAACATTTTGCCCTCAAATCACCACCAGGGGAGATAACAGGTTATGATGGGAGGGACCCTGACAAGAGGGGATAGCTTCACAATGCCAGAGGGCAGGGTTAGATGGGATAGTGGGGGGAAATTCTTCCCTGTAAGGGCAGGGAGGCCCTGGCACAGGGTGCCCAGACAAGCTGTGGCTGCCCCTGGATCCCTGGAAGTCTCTAACACCAGGATGGACAGGACCTGAAACAACCTGCGATAGTGGAAGATGTCCCTGTCCATGGCAGGAGGTGGGACTGGATGGGCTTTGAGGTTACTTCTAATCCAAGCTGTCCTATGATTCTATGCCATACATGGCTTCAAAGCTAGAGATCCAGGGAAAATACAACAGAAAGAAAAATCCTGCATTTTATTGGACTTGAGCTTCCGGAACAGGACATGCCACACTGTGCCACACAACCCTCAGACACACACTCTGTTGCCAAGCACTTCACGTGGAAAAAGTCACAAAGTCATTCCTAAAGAAGTAAGAGCAGCCCCTGACAGGGAACAGTTTTACAGTCCACAGGCAACTAAACAAATGAAGGATTCATATTCACGTTGATCCAGGGACCAGGAGCAGGGGAGAACCCGCCCCCAAACCTGCCACGGGGCTGGGGCCAGCAGTGAGGCACCGTCCCCACAGCCACTGCCACCAGAGCCAGATGTGGGGCTTTGGGAAGGGGAGGAAGACAGGGCAAAGTGAGGAGCAGCCAGGTCTGCACACCTGGGCATCGTCTGCCAACCTGCCTCGCGGCTCTGGGCACCAACTTCCTTGGCAGGAAACCTATTTTTTCTTCCTGTGAAAAGCAGAAGGAGGAGAAACGTGTGAACACAGAGAAAATGGGGTCTGGGAGAGGAAGCTCCTGCTCCAGCTGAGGGAAGTCGCTGCTGTTTCCCTGGGGCAGGCATCGCTCACCAGGATGGCCACAAACCCAGCACAGGCACCACATAGCAGGGCAGCTTTCCCAGCATCATCACACTGCTGCACCTGCCACAAGCAAACCCTGCTCCTGCCACTGCTCCCCTCGTGCTGCTCCCCCAAATCTAAGTGCAGCACTTGCAGTGTATAAGCCAGGGGCAGCATGACCCACAGATGGGTTGTGTTGGGCTGAACACTGCTTTGCACAGCAAAGTGTTGCCCCTCATTGTTTTGGAAGTTGTTCCTTCGGACAGCAGCAGCTCTCCCAGAGCTCCTGGGCCCACAAGAGCTTCCCAGAACCATGGATGTAGGGGGATGCTGTCCAGGGACACCTGAGCCAAAGGAGTTTCCATCCAACAACTTACGTGCTGGCAATGCGCTTCAGCAGCTTCTTCACCCAGGGGGCTTCAGGATTCACACACACCTTCCCTGAGGTTCTTAACTTAATGCTGAAATGCAAGGAGAGCTCCTGAGCATTCCTGTCCCCTCCAAAGGCAGGGATTCAAGCAGCCAGAGCTGATGAGGAAGAGTCAGATTTTGCTCACAGCACCAATTGTAGAAAGCTGCCAGAGACAGAGAAAGCCACAGCATGGCTGGGAACAAGCAAGATGCAACACATTCCTAGGTGGAGCAGACACTTGAAGCCCAGAACATTGCTTAAAGAATTTTTTCTGGAGATTTACAAATGTAGCAACACGAAGCAGCTAGAAAAATCTGGGAAAACTTGTTATGGCTCATGCTGCCTCAGTGTCTGAGGAAGTTCTTCCTCCAGGCTGCAAACACCCCTGCTCCAGCTCGAGGAAACCACGCTTTCCCCTGCTGAAGAGATTCCTTTAGGCCCTGGGGATCCGCATTTCTGTCCCCGACGTTTTTCAGCCAGGAAGCAGGTGGCGCTTTTGGAAAGGTTTAGATTCCAGAAGCGGGATGGTGGCAGCAGAGGAGCCCCCAGCACTTACATGATCTCCGTGCGCCTGCAGCTGCTGCCCACGGGCCTTATCTCAATGCTCTCGTATTTCTTAGGACTGATGTATTCTGAGGTTGTCTTGGCACACCTACAGCTCAGGTTCCCGTTCACCTCCAGGATGGCTGAGAGACAGAGAAGGTGGCAGCTACAGGCACAGACAGGCTGACAGGGATGCAGCAACTCCAGGAGCCAAAGAAAGTTCCCCTTCCCGTGTTTTCACTGCAGGGACCACAGTGAGAGGCTGCCACCTGCACCTGCTCGGTTCCCTGCTCCCACACCACTCCCAAAAGCTGAACCAGAGCCCTGCAAAGGATGGTGGTGCTTCTTCCCTGGCAAACAACAAGGCAAGCCCTCACCAAACAGGCAGGAGGATCCCAAGCTCCCAGTGGCTCTGGGTGCAGGATGATGCCAGCAAAGGCACCCGGAGCTCACCTGCGTGGGCAGAGTGGGACACCAGCAGCAGCAGCAGCAGCCAGGGAAGCAGGGGGGCTCCCATCCTCAGGGAAGGCTCAGCCCCACAGATGGTCTGCAGGAGCACAAACAGCCCTATTTATCAGGGAGGGTCACGCCCCGACACGGGCACAGAGTTCACACCTCAGCAGTCACACACAGCCAGCAGAGACACACAGAGGTGATGTCATTTCTCAGATGCTCCCCACAGACAGCCCAGAAGCTCAGTGATCAAAATTTTTAACTAAAACCAGCCATTGGGACGCAGTGCAACGCTTGGATTCCCCACACATCTCCCCCACATGACCCTTCACTCCCTTGAGCATTTACCCCTCAGCCACAAAAAAAAAGCCCAGAATGAAAGCAGAGCCCAAGCCCCTGACTAAGCAGGGGGGATTTTAGCATACTCAGACATTTACATATTTCTTGGGGCTATATTTTCCCCACACTATTTTTGCTGCCTCTCTCATCAGCAAAAACGCCTCACGCCATGCCAAGGAGAAACAATCATGATCTCCCTGCTCTATGCTTGCACTCAAATCCTTCAAATTTCACACTTGGCTGGATGAGTAACTCACCCTGGATGGCCACAGGAGCATCCTGTGCCTCAGGTGTTGGGATGGGGGCTTTGCCCTAAATAAATTCAGTGAAGTCACCCGTCGGGAAGCAAAAGGGGAAGGGGATATGTGGCGAGGCAAGGAGGAAGGAAGAGGGCAGAAGAAAAGAGATGTGGTTGTGTGATAATGTTGTAATTTGGAGCTTTCAAATCACATCAGCATTTTATATAGCTGTTACCAAAATAGCAATTTTTTTTTAAGTCTTTCATTCAAGCTACACATCTCTCTTTGAAAATCCCGGGTTTTTCCTCTGAGATAGGTCCAAAAGTTTTGTGAAGTGCAAGAGATGAGTGGGAGTTTAATTCCCTGTACACCAGGGTCACAGAGAGGCCAGGGATAATTTCCACAAGCTATTCCCAAAATCCTACAGAAAGAATGGGTGCCTTGCTGTCACAGCAGTGGAAGAGGAGATGACCTTAAAACTGGGTTTTCTTTAACCCTTCCAGAGTTCTCAATTTCCTTGCAGAGACTTATAAGGAACACAACCAAGGACTGGTTTTGCTGGGTTGTGGCAGGAGTCTCTTAGAAAAAATGGTGGGAAAGGCAGCAACTTAGCAGAGAGATGACTGGTCACCTATGCAAACTGCTATGAAGGCATAAAAGACATCTGAAAATCTTTCTGAAGTTCCTGACTACAAAATGATGCTGCTTTTTAGAACTGGGAAAAAACAAGAGAAGTCAAAGCAACTTTCTCCAGAAAAGATGGAGCTGGAGCATTCAGCTGCTGCACCTCCAGGGCTGGAAGAATCCAGCAGCATTCCTAGCAGTGCTTAATGAAATTGGTACAAGAAGAAAATTATCCTTGGACACATGCAACAGACAGAGCAAAATGAGCCAGATCCCGCCCCTGATTTGTGGCCACAGGGCAGGTGTCCACCTCCTGCCTGCCCTGGAAAGAAGCAGGAGCTCCAGAAGCATCAGCTGGATGGATTTTGGGAGGGTGTGTGAATGGGCAGGGCAGCAGGCATGGTGCTGTGCTAGATGAGAAAGGTGTAAGTGATGAGCACTGGGCTGTTTTTTCAGAAGGAAACACGGCAGCCGTGGTGGTGGCAGATATTTCTGCACAAGTGTTAACTCTGAAAAGGGAGAAGCAGGGGGAGGATGTGAGCCATGTCTGCATTTAAGCTGACTGCTTCCTGGATGCCAGGAATTCAGAAGAGTGGCCCTCAAGTAGGGATGTGTGGCGTCATCCAGGCCAGCCTCAACTGAAACACATCCAAAGCACACACACAGC
>NW_005054520.1:382666-394606 GCF_000277835.1 Geospiza fortis
TATCTAATTCTTATTGGATTTTTGTAATATTTTTACACCTGTAATACTTTTTAATCCTTCCTAAATCAGAGCCCTCCAAAAAAGTGGTGCAAGCAGCACCTAAAGGCCACATGGAAAACCTTTTCCATGTTTACCAGGATGGGCAGAAACCCAACCCTGACGTCTGTGCCAAGGAGATGCAGCTCTCCAGCCCTTCAGGGAGGACTCACAAGAGGCTGCATCACAAACATCTGCAGCAAACAAACCTCTCAAAGAGAATCACTTCAGAGAAAGTGATTTTTCAGCTTACTCCTCCTTAGCCCACAACTCACTCAGGGCTCCTTGCAGGAGGGAAAAAAATACCCAAACTGTGGGGTTTTTTTTAAATTATCCCCCAAAAACCCCAACTGCAGTCAATCTTCACCACTGTGGTTTGTGGTCCATCACCTGCTTCAAAGATAAAGATCCTTCCTGCCAAAACCTGAGAAACCTGAAACCCACACATATTTCAGTGTCAACATGAGAGCACCAGAATTAGCCAAAACCTAACGAAATCAGTCCAAAATTAGGTTGGGTGAACAACACATCGAGCTCACTCTTACTTGCTGCCTTCAAGTGAAGATGCATGACTTGCTGCTGATGCAAGGGGACAAAATTGGGGGTTTGATCCATTTTTGGAGACAGCAGAGTGGTGTCATGACACCACTGCAAGCAGGTGAGAAACCTGCTCTGGCATCTTTCCAAGTATTTGGTGTGCTGAGAGCTAAAGAAGGGGATTTGGTGAGAGGGAGCTTTGAAAGGGATTGGATAAGGAAGATGGAGCAAGGCTAGGAGCAAGAACAGGAGAAATTACAGAACATTTTAGAAACCTAAATCCAACATAACTGCCTCCCCAGTCCATCTTGGGGACCTCTGGCGAGGAGCTTTCTACTGAAGGGACAGCAATACAAAAATAGGAATGCACAGACCCAAGGGGACAGCTTCTGGGAAGTCCCAGCCACCCCAGAGATGCAAATGGTACCGAGCAAGCTCAGGAGAAAACCCCCAGACCTCTGTGGCAGCTCATCCTTGCTGCTAGAAAAGCACCATGAGGAACACCCCAGCACCCCTATGCTGCTCCAGAGCTCTCCACTGGTTTCCTGTCCGAGTCACTCCAAAACAAACCCAACACTGGGCACAGGAGCACCGTTATTCCTCAGTGCCACTTCTGCCTGGCACAGAGGATGTCAGGCAGGAATGGCAGCCAAGGACTTTCCCAGAAAGTGTCACCAGGGCCACGTGGCCCGGCTGGCTCCCCACAATTTGCATGTGGGCACAGGAACTGGTCTAGACGCCGCAGGTGCCGCCGAGCCTGCAGGCGCCGTTGGCCATTTGCATCAGGGCACACTGGGACAGCAAGGGCTCAACCAGGGAGCAAGGGGATGAGGAGGGAAACCTTCATCCTGGGCCAGGAGGGAGCCAAGGAACAGCGGCTGGGGGCGTTCTAAGTGAGCTGTACCTGGCGACTTGGCCTTGCTGCCCTCGTGCCAATGGCACGATGTGGCGTTCTACACATCCCCACTGGATGGAGGAAGGTCTCTGGCTTTGAGCACTTCCTTCTGGGGTTAGTGAAGAAGCACTCCAGGTCTATTCACAAACCCAAAACTCTTCCAGCTATATCCAGCCCATGCTTCACGAGCTGGGAAGTTTCTGCTGAACTCAAAGGCTGCCATTGCTGCAACTGAGTTATTCCTATTGGGCAGCACACTCAGGCCAGCACCTGGCAACAGCCCTGGCTCTCCAAGCTCTCCAGAAGCGTTATGGCAAAGTCTCCTCCCCTTCCCCTTGAAGCCTGACATCTTGATAAATGCAGCTACACGTTTGGTTAGAGTCCAGTTCAGCATTTTATATTTTTCCAATTATTTGTGGTTTCCATTTTAGTTGAGCCCATAATTTAGTTGTCTCCACATTACTTGCAGAATAACCCATAACTATTATATCTGGTAGAGCTTAACATGGTCTTGACCCATTTTCTACTGGTTAATTCAGAAGACAGCAGCCCATGCCCAAAAAACAGTGCTTCTCTCCTCAACCACACACAAGGTAAAAACACACCGGGAATCTACCCAAACTCGACCATGCATCCTGGGCTTACGCCTAGGGTTGTTCTTTTCATTAATGTCCAGTTAATGTTTTGAGGCCTCATCTCTTCTCACCAAGTGCCTACCCACTTTTTTCCCCTTGGGGAAGATGCTTTCCCCACATTTCACCCAAAAGCCACCATAGGAGTAGAGATTTTTTTATTAGGAAAAAACCCAAACAAGCCAAGAGCTACTGTTCTCCAGCAGCAAGTAGAAGTGCACATAGCAAGGAGGGGAAATCCAGGTCTTCACTGAGAAGGAAGCTGCAATACCAATGAAATGAGCACCCCTCCCTTTGGAAAGCCCCTTGTCAACTTTTCTCTTGGAACCAGCATCCCTGAATCAGCACTCACACCCAGAGATGCTGTCAGAAGAGATCGAGAAACTCCAGCCCAACTTCTGCAAAAGATGTAAATCTCAGCAGCTGAAAGAATCGATACTGAAAGGAGTCATCTTGGGCTAAAATCATCCAGCATTGCCCAGATTTGGGGGCTGCAACAAAGGTGGCTCGAGCATGTCCCAGGCTGGGAGGTCACCAAGCTCCGCCCTGCCAGGTGGAAACGCGGAGGGAGATGAAAGGGAGAGAAGAAAGGCCCCGGGAGACACATGAAAGCGAAACCAAGAAGCACCAAGCCATGAAACCCATGAAACCCGCTTTGATCTTTGCTCAGCTTTTATCTCGCCTGTCACCTACCACACACACCCTGAACACCAGCAAGGCCTCAAGACTCAGATCTGTCCCAGGGCACAGCCTTGGCTTAGACACAGAACATTGCTGAGGCAGTTTGGGTATCTCCCCTCCCTTCCGTACCCCACATTCCGTGGTCTTTGAGGCAGCCAGGAGTGAGCATTTCACCCACCAGTTCTGACTGTGCAGAGTACAAGGAAGGCACTTGGAAAGATGTTTCCCAATATAACCTAAGCACAACAAAATGAGGGACTTTCCTCTTGCCTCTAGGTTAGGGCTGGGGGAACAAGGGCAGCTTAAATGTTGGTATTGTGGATGCTACAAGGTTTAGACTTGCTGTGGCAGGAGAATGCTGTGTAAAAATAAAACTAATACATACGTATACATACACATTTATTTTTATATATATATATTTTTTTTTATATACACATATATTTTTATTTATTTACATATACATATATTTTATATACACATCTATTTTTATTTATATGCATATATTTTATATACACATCTATTTTTATTTATTTATATGCATATATTTTATATATACTATATTTTATTTATTTTATATATTTATATACATAGATATATATAAAAGCACCATCTAGGTTCTCATTTTGCAGTGCATGCAGGCTCAGAGCCGGGACCACTAGGGAGCAGCAGACACCACTGTCACAGAGAGCAGCCGAGCAAGGAAAAACTGGATCTGCCCAAGCACCCAGATCCTGGCAGAGGATCACAATCCAAGTTAACTGACTGTACAGAAGAAAAGAACGAACATCTTTGTAGGTGCTCCACCTGCCTGCTCTCATCTCAGAGGGCTTTTTTTTTTTCCTGAAAGGCAGCTTTCAGAAGCATTTCTGAACCACCAGAACGCAGAGCAGGGGAAGGACAGACGAGGCAAGAGCTGAAGTCAAAGAAGGGCTTCCTCCTCTCCCAAAACACACAAGCTGGTGCTCTTTGCCCAATTCCCAGGCAAGAGCAGTAGCAGAACTGGCTTGTCTTGATGTTCTGCAGCAAAGCAGAGTTTAGGGGAGGTTTTTGGGTGGGGAGAGGCATGCTGGAAATCCAGAAATGCAGGTTAGACCCTGCAGACCCTGCAGCAATGTAAAGGGACCTTGAGGAAGATTGCTGCACGGATCACCCTCAGAGCTGAGGAGCACAGAGAGCTGCCTGCTTCTTCCTGCATGGCTGGGGACAGCATGAAATCCACATCACTCCTGCTTTCCCAAGGTCAGAGACACGTTGTTAGCATACCTAGAGCTTTGCCAGAGGCATGAGAATGCAGGCTGATGTGCTGTACCTTTCCAGCCTGTGCACCTTGGCCCTATTCCCAGCTGGAAAGCTGGGGGTTAAGCAATGCTAAGCTGAGACAGGAGCTTGACACTGTCCAGGTGCACACCTGGGAAGAGTTGGAAGCTGCTAAGTGCCACACAAACCCACAAACACAACGGCTGGGGCTTCCCGCTGGGAGCAGCTGGACAAGCAGAGCACAGGCTGCCTGCTTCTATCTCTTGAGGGTGTTTGTGGTTAAATCCTGGCAGAGCACACAGGTGGGATCTCTCCACTGAATCCCAAAGAGGAGCAACAGTGGGATCCAAGTTTAGGGGAGTGCAGGGCAAACATCTTTGCTATTTCTCCTGGGGTTTTGTATCCCATAGACACACTCAGCCCAGCACAGCAAGAGGTAACACGGGTACCAGCCTGCAGTGTCAGAGCTCCAGAGAGGAAAGATGAAGGATGGAAAGCCTCGGCAAAGGGGGAGCACTTCCCCCAGGGTTCATGCATGCCCTGGAGAGTGGCAGATAGAAGCAGTCTGTCTGACAGTTATGTCCCAGCCACCCTGAGCCTGGTTTTTCCTGCCTGGTATGACTGGTTATCATTCCAGCTGGAGGGGAGTGATACTGGGAAAGCCATTCCATGGCACTGGAGGGCATGCAGCTGCTCCCCAGGGAGGCCAGAGCTCTGCAGGGAGTGTGGATAAAATGCATTTCCAAGACAAACACCTTCAAAAGCTGGGAATTTTAATATTTGGGAAACTACAGCCAATGTAAACCAATGCTTTAAGTCTATCCCAGTGCTTCAACACTTATCCAGCCTTTGGAGGCAACAGCAATGGGCCCTCCCCAGCTGAATTCGTCATGCTAAAGGAAATGATGTTTATCTGCCCCAAATTCACATGCCTGGGAGTGAGAGGCCAACAGCAACACAAGAGGGTGATTCACAGCACATTTCCATCGAGCCCTGCCTCACCCAGAGCGTTGTCTCTGCTCTTGGGTCAGCCTGTGGAGTGTTAAAGGTCACGGTGCTAAATGCCATCGAGATATCTTTGCTACTCCAGCTGTAGGCAGGGAGAGGAAGGCTGCTGCGTCCTGCCTTGAAGCCACCAGACACGTGAAGACGTGCAGGAGGGCACAGTCCCTGCAGATCTCCTGACACGTCCTCCCAGCCCTGCCCACCTCCCCTCCCTGAGACCGGGGCAATCCAGGTGAGGGCGCACATCCAATCACGCCTCCGGGTCAGCTCCCGAGCCACCAGCCCCGCCTCCTCGCCGGTAACACCACAGCAATCTGCCCTGCTCGGCTGCTATTCCCTGCTGCTATTTCCTCCCTTTCTACACTCTTTTCTCAGTGCTCGGCTATCAGGGTGTTTGCATAAACAGCAGCACACTCACCCCTTCCCTCCCCAGCCTCTCCTAAGGTTAGTCACCCTCCTGCCCAGCCTCAAGCCCACGTTTCTGCCACACCTACAGAAAAAAACCTTCTCTTGAGGCGCACCTAACCCGAGTAAATTCTTGCATTTCAAGGTCACTGCAGGCCAACGGCAGTCACTTGCACATAGGATCACAGACTGGTTTGTGTGGGAAGGGACTTAAACACCATCCACTTCCACCCCCTGCCATGGGCAGGGACACCTTCCACTATCCCAGGTTGCTCCAGGCCCCATCCAACCTGGCTTTGCACATTTCCAGGGATGAGGTAGCCACATTAAGTTAAAAGTATTTAAAATGGAAATAAAAATGCTGTCCTAACCCTCTGTTCTGCAGACAGTGTTTCACCGAGAAAGGCAGGCTAGTTCAAAAACACAAAGGGAAAGTTTGCATGGAAAAAGCAGAATCCTGGCTCTGCTCCTTCCTCCACTCATTCTCTCATTATCCTTCTACTTCCAGCATGACAAGACTGGTCAGGCACACAAAATCTTACACTTCTCCCCAGAAAGAACAAACCAGAAAAAACAAGCCACAAGAAACCCAAAAGGCTGTTCACAACAGGCTAACAACTGCTCTCCACATTCCAACTCCATTAGAGAAAACAAACCCTTCCCTTAAGACCACCTTTTCAACCATTTGGAAAACTGCTTGGCACAGAACTCTAACAAAGAGTGAATTCCAACTCAACTGCTTCCATGAGAAGTGGCACTGACACCAACCAGCCTGTGTTTTTCCAAGCACCGCCTGACAACACCTGGCCAGGAGAAACACTGTGCACACAGAGACTGCTCCCTGCCCCTGAAACAAGGCGAGGCCAAGGCACATATTGCTATGAACAAACAAATTCCTGTTGAAATTCAACAGGAGCCACCAGATAACCACAGCAAAACAATCAGAAAAACCATGTGTACTTACAGAGAGAAGTGTGGCCACGTCAGCAGCTGTGAGAGGAGGAGCCCTGTCACCTCTGGAGCCACACTGTGCCCCCCAGGCTCTCTGCTGACAGAGGTGGTTGTGCTCCCTGGGGCTCCCACAAGCAGCAGGAAGCTCACTGCAAGGGCAGCTGGGAATGACCATGCTGCCCGATTCCTTGCAAACCATCCCCACCTGAGAACAATCTTCTTTCCCTGCCCTCCTCAACTACCTGGTGATAGGAGGCAGGTGGAAATGATTTGAGCTAACAAGAAGACAAGTTACTGACATTTTAGCCTCAGAGTCCTTTCCTAGAGGCTTCTGCCATGCTTTCTCAAATGTTTTAGTAAAATCACTAAATCACTGCTGCTTTCAGAGGCACAGGAGCACCCTTTCATTTCTGCCTTGCTGCTCTCTCCCCTCTTTGTAGCAAAGCTTTTCAGCACGTGCCAATCCCTGAAGTCAGAAAGCAGTTTAACATTAAATTTGTGCCCAAGGAGCCAAAAACCCCAGGATTAACAGGCTTTACTTTCCTTTCATTCTACTTCCACACTTCCAGTGACCCATTTTACACAGCCCTGAGGGCTGAAGGGGCTCTGCAGCCAGACTTTTTCGAGTTGTTCATATTTGCACACAGATGCAACTCCGAGCCTGTTTTTCTTTAACCATGATAATCAGGATGCACACTGCAAAACAGCGGGTTCCTCACTATTCGAGCCACTTTGGGGCAGTTCCCCAGGACAGATGCAGCCAGAAACAGAGTTCAGAAATGTCATTATGACTCTCAGTAGGCACTGAGAAATATCCAACCTGCCCTTATTCACACCTAAAGAAAGCTGTAGCAGGTTCTTGCTAGCAAAAGCCCTCCCACAGGATTAGCCCCATTCACAGTCCCCCTCTCCATTGCGGGCTGCCAGGCCCGGGCCACATCTCTCTCACCCACAGTGCCATAAATACCCCAGATAAACACAATGCCTTGGTTTAAAACAAACCCCCTGACAGGCTGCACATAGAGGCTTGTCAAGCCTCCAGCACCCTGCAGGCTGCACTTGAAAACCTCTGTCCCAGATGATTTATCTGGCAGGTAGGTTCCTTTTCCCCAGGAGGGCATGGAAATGCTCTCACAAGGTTCAAATAAGCCATCACGCTCAGGTACCTTTCCAAATGTGTTTGGAATAGTTTCTTTTCAGGCCTTTAATGATAAAATACCCTACACTCAGAGAATCTATCTTTCTCTGCCTTTGGTAAGGCATAGGAGGTGGTTTCTCCTAATCCCCCATTCCTGGAAATCATGTTCCAGCCTAGATCCTCCTCCCTGCACATAAAACCAGCACTGCCAATCAGCTCTAAAAATGCTTGTGACTAGAGATAAAATGGTCAGAGATCCCCCATCTCACACTCTGTGATCTTTGCTTCTATCTTGTCTGCTCAAAACTTTCTGTTAAGACACAAGGTCTGGCCAATTACTCCTGGCTCAATCTACAGCAGGGTATTTCCACTTCTGAAATGGAAATCAAGACACAGGCCCAGGCTGCAAGTGCAGATTTGAATTTCAGACTTCCTGAAGTTCAGGAGCATTCTGACTTCGTTTTCATTTCACAGGAAGGCAGGACAGCTTTGCTTGCTTGTTTCCAAAAACCTGTTACTAAAGAGAACTTGCTCAAGCTACCATTTGCAAAACCCAGGTGTTGATTAGGTATTTTACATCCAAAGCCGTCCCTTTGGGATAACCCAAAGATGTGAAAGACATGAATTTTGGAGCTCATAAATCTCTTCAGAAAGTAGAGCTAGGTGGAGGTGTGCAGTGACTGGAAACATCACCCTCTCTGCACACAGGAGGAAAAATGGTGCTCCAGTCTGGCCATCCAAACAGCCTCCCTAAATGCCCTCTACTGGGAACTTCATCAGTCTTACCTGAGCAGTACTTTTCAAGGAATTCTATACCTGCATGCATCCTGTTCAAGGAGCAATCCCTGCTCCAACTGCAACTGTGCAACTGGACCCCAGTCCTGGTTACTGGTGGAGGTGACAGGTGACTTGCCAGCCTGCATGGGGTGTTTCCAGGATCCCAGGAGGTGGACTGGCAGCTGGAGCACAGAATGGATGTGCTCCAGACTAAAGATTTAGTGTGAATGTGTTGAAAGATCTGTGGCAAAAGCCTGCCTGTGTACCTCGCTACCTCAGCCTTTCCAGAAAAAGTGAATCCTGCTATGCCTGAGTGACACAACAACAGAAGGACTAATCCAGCCCTTTCCCTGTTCCATAGCCAAGGTGACAGCACTAGACTGAGCCTGGCAAATGACCAGGCCCAACTTGGCATGCAGGTGTGAGGGGATTTCCAAGCTGGTGGGAAAGCAGCTTCATTGAGCTGGGTGAATTTCCATGGCAGACACACACTTCTCTCGAGGTTGGGTTTGAGGCAGGGACAAGAGGAAGGACACAAAAGTGCATGCTGATGTCAGCCGCTTGAAAAAGGACTTTGATCCTCAGGGCTGAGGACCCAACACCTCCGAGGAGCAAGACATTTCACAAAGCATTTTATCTGCCTTTTATGTAACAAGGCACTCAGGGCATCAGTTGAGGGGTGACACAGCACTGTCACCTACTATTGCCTATTAAAATAAGTTGTTCCCTGCTGTCAAAAGATATAAACTGATCTCAGAGCAGTAACATTGAGCCATGGCCAGTGCAGACTGAAATGCCCCACACGCTGCAGCATCTGAAAGATGGGCCTGGAAGGATCTGAAGGAAGAGTAACATAAAAGCTTTGACCCCAGCAAAGCAGAAAATTATTTATGACCAGAGCCAGCAGGGCTCTCAGCCTCTGAGGAGGCAAGGCTTTATAGGAAGAGTGCAGCCCTGTGACTCCAGGTGGACCTTTTGTTCCGGGATGAATCCCAAGGGCAGACAGAAGGCAAGGCTTCCATGGCAACTGTGGGCAAAGGCTGTTAAACAGAGTAGGACAGTCAGTGAATTCTCCACAAAGTCTCTCCCCAACAAGTGTGGCAGTACTGCAGATTTCCAGATGAACGCCACTAAAATTACCTCAATACAGCCTAAATAGGACTTTATTTAACAGTCAAGCAAGCCTTCAGCTGCTTCCCACTGAAATCCAAAGCATCCCAATGTCTTACATTGAGAACTACACACTAGTTACAGCTGCAACAGCTGTCCAGCACTCAGCTAACTATGGAAAAAGCACTGGACATGTTGTATGGCTGTGCCTTCCTCACTGCCTGGCACAGTAAGTGCACAGGTTTTTCCCACTGGAGCAGAAATACGTGTTTTCACAGGCTCTAAGAGCCACAGAGTGTCCCTGCACATGGATCAGAGGAGAACACATCATCACCTGCTTGGGGTTAAAGAAAACGTGCTGAAAACTAATGGGGAATCAGACAGTGCAAGAGTGAATCCCAGCCTGGGCTTGTAAGAATACACCAACAGCTATTCCAGTGCCAGTTGGAGGCTGTGAAGGTAACCAATCCAAGTGCACATCCAGGGACCAGAAAAAACCCAAATTCCTTCAAGGAGGCCCTGTTTAATTTCTCAGCTCACACTGCATTTACAGCACCCAGTGTGGGCCCTTTCCTGATTGCCCAGGCAGGATAAAGGTGGCAGGATTACATTTAATGGAACAATAAAAGCTGAGGAAAGCACAAGGCACCACACAGATAACCTGTGGATGCACCGTGCCAGTATCTTGGGCAAGGAGCTGGCACAGACACCACACCCAACTTCAGATCATCTGTGGCACAAACCCTCAGACCACTGGCCTTGGCTTCTGTCATCCTGCCAGGAGAAAGCCAGGGATCACGTCCAGGGCTTTTGCTCCCTACCAGTTAATAATTGAGCTCTGGATGTCAAAGGCTTCCCAAATCCCTGACTCAGCCACTGCACATGACAGGACCACTATTTAGACTGCAGACGTGTTTTCCAAAGTTCCTTGGAGACTCTGGATTATAAACTGCACTCTGACCTTTGAAACATTTGACCCCCAGCCATACAAAATTCTTGCAGAACAAGCCTACAGGCCCTTGCAAAGCTAACAGTCAGCAAACCCTGCTTCCCCACAGGCCCTCACACATCCCACCTTTCCACAACAGCTCTGCCATTCCCTGGTTTGAGCTGATTTATCCTTGACAACTGAGCACTACAGCAAGGAGCTATTCCTGGCTTTGTTCTACAAGGGGAACAAAGGAAACAAGAGGCTCAGGAATACACAGAAGGTCAAGGAGGAAGTGGGGAACAGAAGAAGGATCTGCTTTTGCCTTCCTAGGCCTGTTGTCATCATATTGCAAAAGTCCCATACCCTCTCGGTGATTTCTCATGGGCACCTCCTCGCAGCACTGACTCCTTCTCAGTACAGGCAACAAACTCCTCTCTCCCCTCACCCAGCTCAGTCACGCTTTTGTAGCACTCTGCTTCTTATTGGACACAGCTGTGGCCTGTTAAGGGCAGGCCTGTTCCTAATCTTTGGTGATTAGTACAGCTACAAATCCTCAGGTGTGAGACTACCTTCTGCACTATCTTTATTTTCTTACCTTCTATTCCTCCACACAGGCCCAGGATCTAAATTTCCCTAGACCACAGGCTACTCTTGTCCTTCTTGACTTCACTGGGTGGAAACAAAGCCAGTGCTGAAATCCCATCACAAACGTTTCCTCCATTTAGGAGTTCAACAGTGTTCACGTCCCTGATGAACCACCTACTTGCCATGGCCAAAAAAAAAACCCACCAGCACTCTTCAAAGGAGAAATTAAACGCTTCATTAATTCAAAAATGGTTGAGATTGCAAATCAGAACCAGAATGTACAGGTCTAGAGGCAAGAGTGCTAATAATTCATGAGTGAAATGCTATGTTTATGCAACATTAAGGATGAGATTTTAATTGCTTATTACTCTAATTTATTTCATTCAGTTGTTATGGCAACTTTCTGCTTTCAGGAGATGCACTACACCAGCCACAGGCTTACACCACAAAGCATAGCCATGTGACACCCCACAGCTGCAACAAGTATTTTAAGATAAATAACACTATAAATGTGCCAAGCATTTACTGATTCCCATTTTGCTGAGCTCCAAAGCCCCAACAGCCAAGTGGGATCACAAGAATAACTCACTCACCTGTTAGCCCAAGCAAAGAGATGGCCTAAGACCATTCAGCTCTTTAGTGCATGCTGCTCTAAATTCAGAGTGCTCTAAGCTCTGACAGGAATATCCTTCTTATTTCATCAGGAAAAAAAGGGGGAGCTGTTAAGGACCAGGGTCTGAACGCACTGATTTATTCTGAATGCTTTATTGCTGCGTGTCACTTGTCATATGTCATCAAGTGGTGGGGAAGTCAAGTTTCCTGTTTAAAAGGCCATTGTTATAATTACTTAATTATGCAATGACAACTCACCAGGAACAGAAGTGCTTCCACTACAGATCCCTTGTGGCCCAGTCCAGCTGGAGGAGAGCAGCAGGATGACATTTCAAGATGCTCTCAGAAACCTGTGTGAACTTTCAGCATTATGCTTCCAATAGGTTCA
>NW_005054520.1:394782-402012 GCF_000277835.1 Geospiza fortis
GTTCAGCAGCACAGGAAGCAACATCCCAGGAAGTGGACACAGCCAGGAGTTGTTTCAGGCGATGGCTTCCCCACAGAACCATTGCCTTTGAGCCCCCTCAGCCCCCACCCAATCCAGTCTTACTGACAGAGCAGTTATGAAAATGAGCAGGCATTTAAACCCCCATGACCACAAGCCCCAAACAGCACCTAAAAGCCACACACACCTCTGCTATTACAAACAAGCCAACCACCAAAATCCCCGCTCTCTGGGGGAAGCCAGGCAAACCTCCTCGGGGAGATCCGCAGCCACTTGACCTGGCAGAATCAAAGTTGAGCCTCCATCATTCCAACCACAGAAGAGAAGCCCACAACCTTCTCCCAAGCCCATTTCTCCACGTGGAACAGACTTGAAAGGGGCTGGATTTCACACCCAAGCTGTGCAAGCCCAGGATACAGCCCATGGCTTCCCACCTTGCCCCGAGCTCACCCATGCAGTACACGCGCTCCAGCCGACTCCCGAGCCAGGAGGGTGTTGTGCTGAGGGGACCCAAGGGGCACCTCAAGGTGTGGTGACCAGGCCTCACCACAAAAAACAGCAGCAAGGACAATTCCTACAGAACCCAGAGGAATCCAGCTGGAATGACCCTTAACCCCTGGCAGGAGCTCTGGATATGCCAATGAGCACGGGATACCTCAGCCCAGCTTCTCACGCTGAGGTGAGATTTCCATCCAGTGCTGTGCAGTCTCCCCTTGTTCTTGCCACAACTCCTGGGAAAGCTGGAACCCAGATGTGGGATCACACACCCTGCACAGCACAAAAAAAAAAAAAGAGGAAGCCAAAAGCTTCAAGGAACCGACTGCCACTCACAGCAGGTAACAAATAGAGCACTTGGTTTATTTTTGTTCTCAACTGAAACAAGACTCAGTAGGTTCCTTACCCAAGCACTCCTGAAGTGAGCAGAGACTTGCAGCAAGAAGTCTTCAGAGGTACAGTATTTGGATCATACAGAGTACACAATAAATTACTATCTACATGCCACAGACCTACAAAAAGTTACATACAATGTAAAAAAATACAGTATTTTCTGCTCATTTTTTTGTTTTAAATTTTTTTTCTGTACATTTTTTTTAATTTACATTTTCATATACGCTTTTTGTAAACTTTTGTGTGTTTTTAGAAAACTGAAATCACATAACAGTTATGGACTTACAGCATCACTTACCTTTCTAAAGCAACGCTGGCACCTAGGAAACAGCTTTTAGCTTGTTTGCTCCTTCATTTCTACTTTGGCACCACCACACCTCACACCGTTACTCTGAGCTACTTTAGTCTGCTTTAGCCATGTCCTCACCAGGGAGAAACACAATTAGACTGGAATTTGTGCTTTGATAACAAAGTTCAGAAGAAAAACCATTACATTAACTACTTCACCATCACATTTACCTGATATTTTACTGCGTAATTTCCACTTCTCCTGCACTAACTGCTTTACATCAGCATGCAAACAAGTCTGATTATGACTCAATCAATAACATGAATATACTGAAAAACAACTACAAGGGTTAAATATTCAAAGGAATGTAGACTTAGCAAGGCTTACCAAGTTAAGAAGTCTAAGCTAATAGCATGGATTGACATGTTAGGATTTGAAGCACACTGAAGTATACTATGTGAATTTCAGTGTAAAAACATCCGTACTAAAGAAAACATGGAACTCCTGGCCACACAATTTATACTATCTCAAAGTGAAAACTATATTGACTAGAAACCTCCTGCTTACCACACATACTCCTGGTGTGAAATAGGGATCCCTGAAGTTTATAAAAGCCAAGCTTCAAAAATTGCTACTTGGAGTACACAACTCAAGACCCTGCTGAAAAGGAAAAGTAGTTTCAGTGTTGGGCCCATTGGAGAATAAACCATTCCAGCCTGGCACTATGTACACACATACAAACTCCATGTAGCCCACCCAGCCACTTGGATCTAATCCCAGAACACCACTCCCAGAAGGAGTGAAGGTGCCCTCGAGAGGGACTCCAGTCCAATCTCCTGCTCCAAGCAGGGTCAACACTGAAATCAAGCCAAACTTGGGATTCTGTCATGTGGAATCCTGAGAACATCCCAGGACAACAACTGCACAGTTCCTCCTGGGCCCCTTCCCTTGCTCAACTGAACCCATGGAGCAAGTTTCTTCCATGAAACAAGTGCTTCCCATTTAACCTTCAGGAAAGCTTCTCACTCCTGCTCCATGCTTCTCAGACAAGACCCTGAAATCAACTCAGGTGTTGAGCTGCTGAGGGTTTTGGACCACCAGGTACAGAATTCATGGCTGTTGACAACAGAACTGTACAACAACTTTTTTTTCTTTTTTTGCTGATCTGGGGACCTGAATTTTTTTAATTCCTTAAAATTACAACAACAAAAAACCAAGGCAGGCATTCAAAGCATTGATATACCACAGCAAGTTCTGCCTTAATACAGTTTACAGATCACCACCTCATTTATTATTGCCAAAAGACTCTATGGTGCATTCAACACTTCAGCCTAATACAATCCAGACTCAGTGCTAAGAGCGACAGCCGAGAGTTTGCCACTTGGGTTTAGGTTTGAGTTCAAAGAAGAAGGTGCCTTCCAGATCACTCGGAGGAGAACTGCTAAGGCTTTCTTCCCCGCTGCTCATGTCTTCACAGGAGTCTTCACTAGAAGGAACAGTGGGAAAGGTAATTTTAACAAAGCACAGCCCCTTCAAAGTGGCAAAGCACTCCTCAATCCTGGCGTTTCTTGCACACTCCGTGTTGCTAGCAGCAACACCCCGCATCTAAATGCTGCTCAGCCTAAAGCTCCTTAGGACTCCTCAAGCTGAAATCCTAACAAGGCACAATCCTCCTGATGCCAACAACACCCTACTGATCAAGAAGCCAGTTTTCCAGACAGCAAGCATCAATTCCTTCAGGAGACTGAAAACCTTTGCAAGCCTTCCTTAAACCCAACAGTGCCTCCCCCCACCCGGCCAAGAACCTCTGAACAATGACAGCTCCCCCTTCTCTCCATGTGCTGAAGGCATGTTCCAAAGCCAGCAATATTCTCAGAGCTAGCTTTTTTTTTTCCCAAGCAGCAGCGATTAAGCCACAGTTATACATAGGGAAAGGAGAATTCCTTCCCCACAAATGAAGCAGCCAAGTGTTACCCACCTCTCACTTCCATTGAAACATCCACCCTCTGGGATCGTTGGCAACTCGGGAACACTGTAGTAACTGTTTTGTAGGTTTTGGGCTGTGCGCCTCGAAACAATCCAAACCAGTTTTTTGTGATCAGGCTTACAGCATTCAGGAGAAGAATAATCTGCCAGGCATTTAGAGACCAGCTCCCTCCAGTAAAGTAGGTCACTATCACTTATCTGAAAATAAAAACCCAAAACCCAGCAGTTAAGTTAGTCCGTAACACACAGGCTCCAAGGATAACTCCTGCCTCCATTTTACCTTCTTGGGGAAAAATATCAGTCAAGACAGAAGTGAGTCATAACTGTGATACCTTTGTCAAAGTTGCTGTTAAAGGTGAGCTACCAACTCCTACACACCTTCCAGACAAGTCCCTGTTCAAGGTGGAGTTAGGCTGACAGTTTGCCTGTCAGTCCTTGTTACCATTTTCTTTATCACTTCCAAAGGAAAAATGAAACAAAGGTTATTCTATTTTAAAATGGAATAAAACTTTTTTAAAATTCCATTTTCAAATGGAAGTGAAGTTTTAAAAACTGCTTTAAAATAGAAAAAAAAACTTTAAACCACAATTTTAAAATAGAATAATGTAGTACTTTAAGGAACTACTTGTATCCCTTAGGAAACTGGGGTTGTTCCATCTGACTGCAAGAGTGAAAAGCTGCTTCTAGGCCATCAATGGAGGCAGCACACAGCTCGAGGCCATGAATCCCATTTTAGTTCATAGGATATCCTGAGCTGGAAGGGATCCACATGCATCATGGAGTTCAACTCCTGGCCCTGCACAGGACAAACCCACCAATTCCACCCTGTACCCAAGGGCATTATCCAAATGCTCCTTGAGCTGTGCCAGGCTCATGCTGTGCCCATTCCCTGAGGGGAAAACCTGTTCAGTGCCTGACCTCCATCCAGGGGGAAGACCCTCAGGTGATAATAATAATAATTAAACCCCCAGGTTTAATTATTCAGGCAAAAAGAATAAGCAGCCCAGCAGTCCTAGAACAGACTGGAAGTTTCCCCAGACTACACAGCCAGAGCAGCAGAAGTTCCATCAGCTGCCTGTTAAAGCGTGCATTGAATACACACTGAGTCAGCAGTTCCTCTGATTTTATACATTTAAGCTTATTTTTTAATTGCTTCTTTCAGCCAAACAGAACCTGTAAGGACACATTCAGGGATGCATTTAAGGGACCCCTAAATGTAACAGCACCCATCATTAACAGTGTCAGCCCAAACAGCCCACTGAGAACACTCACCTTCGAATGCTTTTGAACACGCAGAAGGATCTCCAACAGCTCAACAGATTTCAGAGTCTGAACTTCCAGAGTGAGAAGGCACAAGGCCAGGACAGATGGCTGAAAGGACCAGGAAACAGCACTCAGCACCACAGCCACCACAAACCCACTCAGCAGCTACCAACAACTGCTTCTACTCACTTTTGCTTTAGAGAACACTAGACGGCAGTTGCAAGCTTTTAGTTGTGCTTCCAACTTGTCCAGATTCAACACTTCTTTCCTGTGAGACATCCAAGAGAAGAAGGAAGGGTCTGCATGAACAAGCATTCCCTCACCAGGAAGCAAGAACTGAGGAGCTGCCTCCTCTACAGCCAAGGCTGCAATCATCTCAGAGGGGATTAACAGGGGCTCAGCAAACACCACCAGCTCACCTTTCTGAGGTATGACAGAGTACAATAGTATGGTACAAGTGCAAGAAGGTTAAGGCAGTAGTAGCTTTAAATTCAAAGTGCAACTTTTCTGAAATTATCTTTTCCATCCGTTTCAGGTCGGACACAGTGCATTTACATTGGCTGATCCGGATGATCTCGTGAGCAGATGGGATATTGCATTCCTCCTCCACCACACGGGCGGCCAGCTGCATGCAGCAAACTCCAATGCAAGACAAATGCTTGGGTTTCACCTAAAAACCAGAGTAAGTGCCATGAGTGCATCACCCCCAGCAACACTGGGCTTCAACACCAAGTGTGTTTGGAATCACCTCCACCAAACCTGGTGCTGGCCAGCTCCTGCTCCTCCCCCAGCCATAAGCAATCCCCTCACTTGAGCTGGAGCAAACGCCACGAGGCAGCACCAATCCGCTGGGGCGGAGGAAGTGAAGTCCCACAGCTGAGCAGCCTCTCCTCAGGTTGTTCCCCACCGGACACAAATAAATCGCGGAGGGAACTGCAATTCCCTGCTCCTCCGAGAGGCAGTGCTCGCCCAGCCCACATAAATCCAGTCTGAGCCTGTTCTGGGCAGCCCCATCCCTCCACAGCTTGTTCCTGCCCCTGCTCTTCTCTCCCCTCTACCGTTGTACATTCCGCGCCACTTCAAGGCCAGTCCGACCAGAGAAGTGATGCAACTTCGTTTTTTCTGCTGATCTAATAGTAAGGAACTGGTTTCAGTCCAAGCTTCCTGCCTTAAAGCAGCACAAACAACCAGGAAATGATCACTTGGTGTCGGTCCCAAGGCTAAGCTTTAGCAGAGCACCCAGAGACAGCCTCTAACACTTACTGGTTTGTTTCCCTTAACTCCCCCTTTCTCAGACACCTACACGGTGATGGTTACAGATTTATTAGAGGAAGTAAATCAAGCTGCTACTTGTCTTTAGGGGTGAAAGGAACTGCACTCAACTCCAGGTTCACAAAGGAGACCTTGGAGCTGCTGCTGAATCAAGAGCCACACTCATACCTTCATAAGAGCCAAGAATCTGTCCAGAATGTTGACAGCCAAAACAAACGTTTCAGTTGCAAATCCAAAGAAGTTGGTCAGACTCCAAAGATCTTCCACCTTGGCATTCCTTTGTCTTGGACACAGTGTGTTCTCATTCTATGGCAAGAGAGGCAAACTCAGAATTATCCTGTGGCAGCAGCAATCGCCATGCCTCACTCCCTAAATAGCCTTTTATTTAGCTCAAACAGGAGCAAATTTTTCCTTAAATACTTGACTTCACTTGAATTGAAAAGAAAATAAATTTAGACACTTAGGACTCCAATCACACCCGCGGTTCAGAGATTACAGCCAGGTCCTGAGTCTCACTGGTGCAACAGCCAGCACAACCACATCTCCTGCTCTCCACTTGCTTCTTTTAAGACACATGTAAGACTTAAATAAGTCACCAACTACAGGCATACACAGTGACTCCCGCCCTTAAAAATGACCACACAGCTCTCTACCTTGCATGTCAATATTTAAGCAACAGCTCTGCTTTCATAACAAACAAGCAGACTTATCTCAGGGATTTTGTTTTCTTGTTAAATATTAAGGCTATTCCGAAAGAACTCACAAGCACCCGAAGGCACATAATAAGCCTGCCCCGAACGCAGTAAGGAACTTTGGTCGTTAACGCGGAGATGTTTATGGTCTATTTACATTTTGCTGCTCAGCACTGAACGGTTCTGGGTTCATTTCCCCAGACAGCGCCAATGAAAAGCCAGTGGTTCCCTTGCTTGTTACAACCCACCCCCCCTGCAGCGGCAGGAAGCTCCCCTGATGGAAACAATACACAGCCTCTCGCTCCCGTGCTCACCCCAAGTTTAAACAATAAATACTAAACACCTGAAGTATTAAATGCCTTGCCCTGCAGGTCGCAGTGCTTGGATAAGGTAACGTTAATACCTACAGACAAATACAGAATTAAAACAAAAGGCAAGCGGCGCATACAGAGAAAAGAATTAACTTTCCGCAGTTAGCGCGCTTTAAATTCCATTAGCTGGAATTTTCTCTGAAATTTTCCTTCTGCCCAGAGGAGCCCCCCGACGCCCTCATCTACCTCGGCGGCACCCTCGATGAGGCTGAGTCCCTTCTCGCGGGGCTGGAACCTCCCCTCCAGCTCCAGATGGAGGTTCAGCTGCTTGAAAAGCCACAGCGCCTCGCTGCTCATCTTCCCTTCTCTTCGCCTCCTTCCCCTCCCCAGCAGGGAAACAAAGGGGCCCCGGAGGCCGGGGGCGAGGGGACACCGGGCCCCCCCCGCAGCCCTCACCGCTCGGGGAGGGGGAGGCGAGCCCGGCTCCCGTCACCGCGCGGACGGGGGTGGG
>NW_005054520.1:402446-411335 GCF_000277835.1 Geospiza fortis
CTCCCGTGTCTCCACACCGTCTGTCCCTCAGCCCTCCCGTGTCCCCACACCGCCTGTCCCACAGAGCTCCCGTGTCTCCACACCGTCTGTCCCTCAGCCCTCCCGTGTCCCCACACCGCCTGTCCCATAGAGCTCCCGTGTCTCCACACCGTCTGTCCCTCAGCCCTCCCGTGTCCCCACACCGTCTGTCCCTCAGCCCTCCCGTGTCTCCACACCGTCTGTCCCTCAGCCCTCCCGTGTCCCCACACCGCCTGTCCCATAGAGCTCCCGTGTCTCCACACCGTCTGTCCCTCAGCCCTCCCGTGTCCCCACACCGCCTGTCCCACAGAGCTCCCGTGTCTCCACACCGTCTGTCCCTCAGCCCTCCTGTGTCCCCACACCGCCTGCCCCACAGAGCTCCCGTGTCCCGATACAGGATAAAGACGAACGCTGACCTGACTGGAGCAGCCTGAGGATGCTCAGCCCTCATGGATCAAACTCTCCGTGTAACTCTGTGGGACTCTCCTCATGTTGTTCTTTGAGGGTTCCAAAGACTCGCCTGGATTTAAAACCCCTCCGTGTCCTACTTCAGACCGAGAGTTTTCTGTGCAGCCCGATGTTGCAGTGGTTTTGGGATGTGCACTTCCAAACTTCCCTTCCGGTGGAATGAATCGAAGCCCCAGTGGGTCAGGAAGGAGGTGTTGGATCAATCCCCTAAGTCAAAGGCTGCATCAAAGGGCTTCTCCGCCTAATGGAGTCCTCAGGACCAGAAAAAACAAAATAAATATCGTCTGGAGGCTTTGTGGGGCTGTTCCAACGTGCTCATGGATAAACACAAAGAGATAAATGTCCCGGGACAATCCCAAAGTGCAGCGATTGGATGTGTATACACACTGCAGACGAAAGTCTGGGGAGGTAACTCTGACAGATTAGCGCTGGGTTTGACCTGGTGAGGTTCCACAGCTCCAACAAACAGAAAATGTTTATAAATGTCACAGGCTGGAAAAGTAAATCCGCCTTCTCCACCGAGCCATCAGCAGTGCTGGGCTCTGCCAAGCTCTATTTCGAGGCACAGCCCCTGCCTGCAGTGCCAGTGATGACGGCCAACACTTCCCTCAAGTTCATTTTGATGCCAACGACTCTGAGATTGCTGTAAGCACGCTCAGCTTTTCCTCAGGATGTTCCTGACTGGGCTGGAATTCCTGTAGCTACCAGCAGATGTACCTGGCCATCCCTCCCAACACACAGATTGATTTCTGGGGAGGATAAAAGCTGTTTGAGACATGGACCTGCTCTAGATTGAACAATTGCTGCTAATGGAACCGACTTCCAGCCAGCTACATGCAGTGACATCGTTCAGGTAATGTTTTTGGGATGAGTCCCTCAGCTCCAGTCTCTGGTATTAAAATCCCCTTAGCAGTTGCTCCCTTCTTTTCTTCCCCACATTCCAAAGTGTATCTTGCTGTCACAGAGATGGAGTAGGGATGTTCTTCCTCCTCCAGCTGCTGTAGGAAAGCACCACATGCTCCAGTTTACCCAAAAGGACAAAAAGAGTTCATTTTGTAAGCACAGAGCATGACAGCTCCGAAAGTACCAGTCCAGATACCTGCTCAAACACATACATTCCTTTCCCTTTACTAATTTAAACCTCATAGAACACTCTGAAAAATTATCCCTCATATCTCATGTAGCCTAAGGGGGGAATCTCTTATCAGACCATGGCTCATTTCCCAGGTTAGGAGAGAGGGATTCCTGCCCCATCTTTGTTCCTCAGTATTAACTCACTTGTTGAAAACAGCTCAGTAGGATCAAGGAAAAAAAAAACAACCAAAAAAACAAAACAACCAATTTTTTTTTTTTTTACATATAAGTGATGGACTGCACCTTTGGGATTAAAAACAGGGAAAATGAGTCTGCTCCCTGTGCTGTCTGGACCTGGCAGAACAATGGAGTGTTGTAGGCAAAGGAGGAGTCATGCTGAGGTCAGCGAACAAAATCTGTTGTTCTTTTCTATTTTTCCCTTATGCAAGGAATAATTTTCTTTCAATGTGGCATTTATTTGGGATTCAGGGGAGTGAGAATGTCGAGGGAGAGCGAGAAGTGTTTCCAGCATTCTGAGGAAACACAATTTACCTCTTCTGTAATGGGCTTTACAGAGCAGCAATTCCTTCCTGACATTCTTTGGGAACCCAAAGATGCACATCCTATTGAACAGCGATTGTAGTGACCAGCCTGGCTAAACTATCTTCCAATATGGCCTGGCAAAACTTGTCCAGGCATGCCCAAAGCAGCTCCCCAGGAATGGCTCTGGGTGGCCAGGAGCTGTGTATTGACTGGCAGGGGATGATACAGAGGTGTTGATTGGGCCCTGTGGCATGTGGATTTCCACACTGAAATAGGATTACAAACCGTGGTGATTAAGGGACACAGAGTAATTACCGCTCCAGACACAGCCATTGTCTGCCCGCTCTGGACGCCCACGGAGGAAAAACAGGGGTCACTTGGAACAACAGCTCCCTTGAGCCACTTAGGCAAAGAGCTCCACCGATTTACAGCCTCTGATTGATCCAAGTGTCCCTTATAAGGCTCCATACCCCATTTTTCCGGTATGGAGGACAGCAGCACTGCTGACACCTGGAAGGCAGGAGTCTCAGAGTGGTGTTTTTATACAAAACACACATATTAGAAAACACCCATTAAGGCTCCACCTGTACACACACTGAGAAACAATTCACAGATGCTGTTGCTTCAAGAGCAATGGGATCAGTGCCTAGGGGATAAAAGCTATCAAAACCTTGGCATGGGCTTCCCCTCACCAGGCCCTTTGGACGGAACAAGTCTAGGAGATGAAATGATTCATAAATCTGTCAGAGTTTAAACCTTGTTCCCCAGACAGCAGCCCCTGAGGCAAAGTGGCATTTGATCCTCCAGTAGCCATGGGAGCAGTGCTCCCTCTGGTCCAGCTCCTGTCTGCCCAGAGGAGTGAAATTCCACACCTCTCACCTGGTGCTCCTGGAAATCGAGTTCAGCAATTATAAAGAAATTAAATTATTCAGATTTATTGCTTGCTGCCTATGAGACCAAAGGAGAGCAAGGCATCCCAATAAGAGATTAAATGGAGCTTGGTGTTAGGGAAGAGACTCACTGGACAAACCCAGAGAGGAGCAATGACAGTGCCTCTCCCAGAGACCACACCCCAAGTTCCAAGCAGCTGCTGGAAAAAGGAAGGGAGGGGGCAGAAAAGAGAAACCCAGCCTGTTTGCTCAGAAAACTCAGAGCACAAAGTATTTTGAGCTGACAAGACCCAAACATAAATCTGTGGTAACTTAGTAAGTTTCGGACAGAATCTCTGTTATAATTTAAATAAAGCTACCATGTACTGATAGCACATACTTTGTTTACTGAAAATAACTGCCTTATTTATATAAGAACCCCTATACCAGCACAGCTGCACCACAGTCCTGGGACAAGACTCCCAGGATGAGTTTCCTAAAAGAGAGAAGTCCAAAACTCTACTGGGAAACAGTTTCTTTCTTGGAAAATGTTCTTATTCCCAGTAGCTGGCATAAAACTTGTAAAGCACAGCTAAAAACTAAATTGCATGCAGTGCTAAAACCCTGATTCTTGAAGGAAATTCCAAGTCTTCACTGAGAATTTTCAGTGACACAAAAGGATTCTGTTCCAGAAATAATGGCAGGGACAGGCCCCTGGCTATTATTTCACAGCTCTGAGCAAGCCCATGTCTACCATGTCGGGAAGCAGAGAATTCCATGATCCCTGACACCAGCAGAGCAGGAGTAAAAGGCTGCAGAGCTGGCTGTGTGTGCTCTGCCTGTGTTGTCATGGAGGCCCCTCTCCGCACACAGAGCTGGAAAGATCCAGAAAGCGCTCAGGAGCAAACACAGCATGAGTCCAGCACAACCTCATTTCTTTAGGATCATCAAATCTCATTTGAGAGGGTTAGAAATGGCTCTGGCACGAGAAGAGGAAGGAGGAGCCTTGCCCCCAGTGCAAACCCTCACGCAAAGACAGCACAAAGGAAGGCACTCCTGGTGACTTCACCGGGGCCACGGCTGCCCCACCTTGTTCAAACTTCGCTCTATGGTCACTGAGAAACAGGAAGGGAGCAGGAGAGACTCCAAATCTCCAAATCTGTGACACATTTCAGGACTTGCCCAGTGACTGCAATTATTGATGATTTCTGTGGGAGGTGGATACAGGTAGCACCCTTTGTCTTAGTCCTGCTGGCTTCCACTCCAGCTCCTGTCAGAAACCCACTCTGCATCTCCAGGCCTAACAAAATCCAACTTCCTGCCTTTTGTAGCTCATCGCTCCAGCTGCACCTGAGCAGCAGCCCCAGTCCTGCACAGGGAACCTTCCAGGAGCCCAGGGAATGCCATCAAATGGCAATAACCTGCCGTCAGTGCAAGTTAAATTGTCTAAAAGGCAGCTGTGTGTTTCAATAGCCTCCTGCTTGTGGAAGCATGACCACAGAACCAGCAGCAGGCTCAGAGGCCTCCTTTAATAACCATTTGTTACTGGAAGGTGCATTTAATTCACTGTGTATTTTTGTCACTTACTTTAAGTGGGTTCTTTTATTTAATTGACAGGATAATTCTAGGCAGTGTTGTACTTAAGGCTTTGGAAAGTTTTTTTTTTTTTTTTTTTTTTTTTTTTTTAGAAAGGTGGTTCTGCATAATTTCAGGAGGCGTTTTCAAAATCACAGCGATTCTGCATAAATGGAATTTAAATTAGTCATTAAAAGTTAAACCAAGGAAAAAAATAAAGGCAGTCACCTTCCTGCCTGTAGAACTAGGCAACTGCTGAGTAAAATGATTTGTTAGGAAGCATTCAGCTCTAAGGACCGGGTATTGTAAATTTATTTTGGGATTTTACACTTATTTTCTAATTTAACCTTCCATTTTTCATAAAAGATGAGAAGCCCTTAATCATCTCACAAAATACTCCTTTCTCTCCTTTCCCAGGGTGTCTTAAATTCTTGTATGTCCTTTGCTAAAATTGAGATCTTGGGACAACGTCTTCTATACTTTGCACAGGAAGAATCACTAATTATGAGATGGCATCAGCCAGTACAAACACAGACTATCACAGATGGAAGGGTTTTCCCAGCTGTAAATGTGAAAAGTTTCAGTCAAGGTGGATCAGTTGTTCCTACTGAAATAACAGGCACTGGAATTCTGCAAGTCTTGAGGACTCTGCTGCCCTTATCCCTGTGCCAGTAAAGAATATCCCATTTCCCCCTTGCTTTCCAAAGACAAACTGCTCTGAGAGGGGTGCAGGGAGGTGCACAAAGCTCCAGCCCAGCCCCACAGATGTTTCCCAAGGAACAGCTGCAGGAACATTGCCAGCATAGCTCTGTGTCAGGATACTGCATCCAGGCACGTCTCACTCACACGCTGCTGCTCCCTGCCAGAAGAAATCATCCAGACAGACTTTCTCAGAGGCACCAACAGCAAACGTGATCCTAATCCACACAGAGAAGTGCAAATTACCCATTGGAAAAGGCACATCTACACCCATCACAGCAACACTAATAGTTTTGTAAGGTTATCAACTCCTACAGTGCTGGTATCAAGTCCCCAGGACACAAAACATCCAGTTATAAATATTGATCTCAACAGGAAAGCATAGCCACAGCCAGGTAATTAACATGAACTGCCTTTTAAAAACTGAGAAAATCAAGGAATTTTTATGATTTGGAAGGGAAAAATGGAATAAAAGCTGTATTCAATGACACCACTCTGCAAATACTGAAAAGGTAAAACTGGGAATGCTGTAAGGAGGAGGCACATTTGTGTCACTGTTGGTATTCTTGCACGTTCTGACACGTGTTTCCAATTAATCATCTATTTTCTGGGAAGAATGATGGATTTACTGGTGGCATCCCCAGGGTGAAGGGGACAGTCTGAAGATATTACTGTCACCAAGTTAAATGAAATAGAGCTGGAACAGAACACGTTCCCAATAGCAAAGCAAACGGCAGAAAATAGCAGCTCTGGTTGAGAAAATTACATTATGGGGCTGTTTATTCAGTAAAACTAAATCAGGTAAAAAGGTTAATTTAGTGTCTGCAGCTCCCCTCTCAGAATTAATCACTGAGTGAGGTGAAAGAGGTGCTTCATTTGCTAAATGTGAGCACGTATTTTACTGTTCTGGATGAAAGCAGAACTGTGTCCTGGTGTTTTGAGGAGCTCCATGCTGGGAACAGATAGGAAGAGAACCTTGTGCAGCACAAAGAGAAGGGTTTGTTTTCCTAGTAAATAATTTAAATGCCTGCTGGTAGGATGAGCAGGGTGGGAACAGCTACACAAAGTCCTGAGGGGCCTTTGTGGAGATGTTCCACTGGAGCTGACACTCCTGTCGTTCCACTGATGGTGTTTCCAAGGCCAACAGCCTTCCTTAACAGCTGTGCTGGAAAGCTAAGTTTGAGCTCCAAGTTTCCTTTTTCCCTTTGCCACATTCTTCAGGAATACCAGTTTTGGGGGCTTTAACTTTTTTTTTCCCCAAAGAGCAGATAATTATTGCCTGTAGGAACAAGAACAGCTGATGTACTCATGAGGTGGAAGAGCCTAATAATTTGTATATACTGATTTTCACACTGCTTACTTGGAAAATCAGCATTCCATTGATTGATTCATTGCCCCAAAAAAAAAAAAAAAGAGTGAAGGTTTTTCAAAAACTATTAGTGATTTTGTATAGTTCAGTTTTCAGAGACAAGACAGTTCAGTGCTCAAACCTCATTTCATTCCCCTGGGAGAATTCCTTTGTGCTGATAATTTTTCCTTGACAAGCACTTAATCCCTGGAAGCTGAGCAAAGCCCTGTCAGGTAATTTCACCACAAACCATGTTTTTAGGATCCTCCTCGTTTCCTTCTGCTGCTTTCCCCACCATTCCACATTTGCAAGCCGTCCCTCTCACAAAGAAAACAGAGTTGAACTTTCTTTCTGGAAAATCGAGAAATCCTCAGAGTCTGTTTCCCTTTTTTTTTTTAAGGCTTTGTTTCTTAAACCAACATCAAACCCAGTCTCCTCTGGGCTGATCAAAGCCTGCTTGCTACTTGAAGGATCACAGGTTGGCAATAAATATAGATAAGTTACGTAATGGCTGGAGTCAGAGCACAGACACAGTGGTAACTGCAAGGATCACTGGATGTGCTCTGTCACAGAGGGAACTTGACCAGCTGAACCCAAACAGTTCAGCTGTTATTTTTATTTTTTTACAAGTTATTTTTGTAAGCCTGCATGCTTCCAGCCCCTTGGGATATTCAAATGGCTCCTTCATTTCTTGGAGCTTAAACTATTTTAACGTAGCCTCACAACCTGCCTGGCGCCAAGGTGAGTTTCCCCTTGCTCTGAGGCTGCTGTGTAATTTGAACTCCCCAAGCTGAACTCTGAGTGCACCTAGGTTGGGTGGGTATGAAAATCACCATTAACCTTTGCATCCCTGGTTGGCAGGGACCTTACAGATCATTCCAGTCCTACCCCCTGCCATGGGCAGGGACACCTTCCACTGTCCCAGGCTGCTCCAAGCCCTGTCCAACCTGGCCTTGGACACTGCCAGGGATCAGCCACAGCTTCTCTGGGTAACCTGTGCCAGGGCCTCAGCACCCTCACAGGATTCCTTCTAAAATCCCATCTAACCCTTGCCTTTGCTGTCAGCACGAAGCCCTATTGCCTCTTTCCATCTCTCCCTGCAAACACATGGAGTTCATGCTCCATCTCCTTCCCAGCAGTGCTGCTAAATCCCTTGGTTGTGGTCACTGCCACAAACTACCACTGGGATTTGGGAAAGCTGCCACAGCTTTACAGACTTCTGAAACACTGACTCTTAGGCAATGAGACCCAGAAGACCTAGAAGGGGATTGTGAAAGCGAGATAAAATTCCAGCAGGACTTGCCCTTCTCTACACCTTCTAAAAGTCATAGTCTGTTTCAAGATAAAAATTAATAAAAATGGAAGGGAGTGGCACATGGCAGGCTTGGATTTGAAGAACCGTTTACCCTGAGCATAGAGGAGCTGCTGCAGCAAAAATAGATTCTAATTTCAGTCTTATATGTTACTAGGGAAGGGGTTAAAAAAAGCTCGAGATGGATGAATTTTTAGCGAACTGCTTCAGAGTTAATTTGCTGGAAAATGAATAGAAAAAGAAATCTATGTTCTCTCTCGATGATTTATGTCACTGTGCTTATTATCTCCGGAGGAAATCCTCCTTTGTGTGCTGTCTGAACAGCCAATAACTACAGATACTGGAAGGAGTTTAAAGAAAACAATTTGCCTTTGCTCTGAACTTCTTGCTTTTATCTCCTCATTTCAACCTCTGGTGGTGTGGCAAGATTCTGACACTCATCACCGTGCCAGGATTTGCATGCCAAGTATTTATTCTTTTCCTGGTCTTTGCTGTACAGTATTGTAATGCAGCCTCAAACCCATTAAAAAAAAAAAAAAAAAAGGCTTAGGTTTCAAAAGGATTTAAACACTCAAAAACTTGTCCAGTTCTCAGGGAATAAACGGAGCTGTGAAGACAACGGCTCAGCTTCCACACACTTCAGGGATCTTGTGCTGTCAGTGGGAATGCCAGACAGGTTGGAAACGACAAGGAAAAGGACAGTGCTGCAGGCCTCTGCGCCGGGGAAGGCCTAACGAAGTAAATGAAGTCCAGGGCAAATCCCTATTTACATTTTGCAGCTCAGTAAACAAGAGATCACCAGGGATAACACAGGCAGCTCTGTTCTAGCACACACAAGCTGGGAGACACGGGATGCGCAAGGAACAGGCGAGACCATGACACTTTCGCCGAGGATCGGCACAACTCGGGGCTTGCTTGAAATTAACTTAAACATCTTTTGCCGTCTCATGGCCGCTGTTTTAAACGCCACTTTACCGACCGTC
>NW_005054520.1:411920-428231 GCF_000277835.1 Geospiza fortis
CCGCCGCGCAGGGGAGGTGAGAGCCGGGAAGGGGACGGGGGGGATCGGGGGTGTGGGGGGTGTGCTGGGCGACACCGTAGTTGCAAACGCTGTGATTATACAGGCGCAAAGTAAACGCGCTCCAAGCATCCTGCCAGCGGTGCTCTGTGTGCCCGTGCGGGTGCGGTGCCCGGCGGGTCCCTGTCCCGTCCCCTCCCGGGGCTCAGCAGCGCATCTCTGCCCCAGGTGTGACTCTGGTCACAGCGCGACGCACGGCATTTACAATCAGAGATTGTTCAGGTGTCGGAATGCGCCTTAAAGATGACGTAGTCGCAGCCCCTATGCCGTGGGCAGGACACCTCCAGGTGACCAGGCTCTTCCAAGCCCTGTCCAACCTGGTTTGGAACTCTTTCAGGGTTGGGACATTCGCAGCCTCCCTTGGGCAACCTGTTCCAGTAAAGAGGTTTACCACCCTCACAGTAAAGAGTTTCTTCAGAATACCGAAACGTAAATTAACCCTCTTTCAATCTGCACCCATTACTCCTTGTCTTATCAGTACAGTACCTGAAGAAGAGTCTCTCTCCTGCTTCCCTGTAGGCCTCCTGGTTCTGGGTTTTGTTGTCTTGTCTCCGTTGTAGTTCGTTTGCAGAGATGGGCTGCGCTCTCTCCCCACTTCCTTCTTAGCTCTCCCGGCTGCAATGGACGAAGTTTCCTTGAAGGCAGAGCGGCATTGTGTGCTCTGAATCCATCTCCAGTGGGGGAAACTGGAGGGAGTGAGATTGCCGTGGGTTTTTGTGCCTATGGTAGAAAGCAGAGTGACAGAAAAAATTCTCATGAAAACTTATCCATTGAACACAGAAAAAACCTGCTCTCCTGTGAAGGAGGGAAAAAGAAACAATCCCTCATTTTACCACTCTTAAAAGTAAGGATCTTACATGGCAGGCTGATTCAAGCTTGAATTTAAAAATTATTTCAGCATCAGCCTTTGTCTGCTCCTAGACATTGCTTTCTGTGCTGTGCAGCACCAGCACGTACATGGCACAGCCCTTTTTAAAGACAGAAGGGTGAGGTTTTTTTAAAATAAAATGTTTGAACTGAGCAAGATGCATGACACAACTGGCAAAGGGGAGCATCTCCCCTTTTGCTGCAGGGGGGGCAGCTGTGCCCCCCACCTCTGCCCCACTGTAGGTGCACCTGGAGCCCAGGTCAGGCAAGGTGAGGCTGCCTCTCAAAAACCAAATCGTGGCATCTTTTCCTTGTCTTCAGGGTTGGATTTTGGATCCCTGCACACAACTGAGATTTGGTTTTCAAGTAGTTTGGCTGGCTCGTGGGGCAGGAGGAGGGCGTGTTCTCATCAGTGCCTACACAGACCTCGGCGTGGGATGTGGGAAGCTGATTTTTTGGCTTCTCCCCAGCAGGAACTGAACTTTCACATGGGGGGTGTGTGTATATAGATACACACACACAGTTTTAATTATCCTTCACCCCTGTGTGGAACTTGGGCACATTTTGATGTGGCAGGAGTGATCCTAGCTGCTGCTTTTGCTGTGTCTGTTCTGTATTCCCAAGCCCTGCACTTGATTTGCTCAGGGGCCCTGGTTAAAAGCACTGACAGTGGCTCTGGTGAGAGCCCTGCTCTGTCAAGATCCCATCCACACAAGGCCCTCCTTGCTGGACGCCAGCCGGGGCCAGGCTGTGCTGCTGCTGCATGTTTGGGGTGTCACAGTGCTGCAGCCCATGCTGGGAGCAGGAGCTGCCCTGCACTGCTCTGCCTGGCTCTGGGGAGCTGTGCTTCCCTGGTTCCAGATCTGTCTTCCATCTTATAGTGACCCTTCGGTGCAGTCATTATCTGTGAGTGAATGAGTTGTTTTCCTGTTTTCAGGGGGGTTCCAGTAATATCTACCTTCATTTATCAGTTTAATCAGGGGTCAGTCCAAGCAGGACACTGCTCAGTGCTGCTGTCTTTGCTCCTGTTACTGCCCTAGGAGAAGCTTTTTGTCCAAGTGTTTACAGCTTTGTAAAGCTTTGAGCATCTCCCCTGTAATTACAGCCCCTTTGATTTTCCATTCTCAGCCTTTCTGTGCTCACCTGCCTCAGCATCTCTCATGCAGGGACTGAAACAAGACCTCCAGCAGCATCCCTGTGGTGGATGGTGCCTTCCCTCGGGGCCTGCTGGAAGACTCTTTGCTGTGCACACCTGCAGCCATGCAATGGTTAAAGCACTAATTAGTCCTGACCTGATGCTGAACTGAATTTTGGGGAACATTTGTATGCACAGGTCTAATCACTGTGATTTTACGAGGCAATTTTTATGTTTAGGAAATAAAGTTCAGCAGCACACTAGTGTAAATTATCCATTTGCACTTGGTGATGGGAAGGACAGATAAACAAATCTGCAGTTTATGCCACACTGAGGGATTTTAAAAAGGTCAGGCTGGACCAGTGGCCTCAGGAAAACTGAACATCATATTTTAAGTGCCAAATGATAACCTTAGGACTCGACCGCCTGAGGCTGGACCAGACTGTGAGTGAACAAGACCTACATCTCCAGATGGAGTGTAACACAGCTGTGGGATCAGAATTCCTCCCCTGCAGTACTGACTTGCCCAGGAACCTGCCTGTATTTGCCTTTTTTCCTCTGCTCCCATCACTTTGTGGGGCTCGAGGAGCTCCTAACCGAAGCCTTTTCAGCAGCACACTCCAGGGAAGCAGCAGGAAAGCCAGCTGGCCATCAGGGAGGTGGATGTTAAGGGGGATTCTGCTACATTGAGAATAGCTATTATTGCACTGCATTCTCAAAGAAACCATTCTCAAAAGCCAGAAAAGCACAGTGAAGTTGCTGAGATGGAAGGAAATCTCAGGTGTCTCCAGTGTCTGTACCAAGCAGATGTGGTGTGACATTCTCCCTTCCTGTGTGTTTGCTGACTGCAAATATTATCAACACGCATTCATTAACCACAGTGGGTATTTGCACTTGCTGTGCCATAAACTCCTCTAAAAGCTCACTCATAAATAACATGTTGCTGCAGATACTCCATATTGCTCAGCAGCCCAGACACCAAACACCTTTAGCAGGGTGCTGGGAGCTGCTGGAGGAATCCATCTGCCAGAGGCTTTTGGCCCTTTTTGGTGGTTTTTCACTGCACACAGCAAGACCCTGTTTCTTGGCTGGGGTGACTTGACTACAGTGGTCTGTTAGACAAGAACTTGGCTCCTAAAACCTTCAACCTTCAGGTTTTTAAATAATTCTGACTGTAAATCTTGGTGTTGACATGCTTCTAAGTGCAGCCATGCAGCTGACCCATCAAGCTCAGCTGAGTCCCCATCTGTGGGAGCCCTGTGAAGGTGTCCATGCACACAGTCCCAGGAGCAAAGCGGAATTCACACAGCTCCAGCTGCTGTACACACTGCCTCAGGCACTCTGCTTCCTTCCCCTTCGTCTGTACCCCCCTCTCAGAGCTCCCCTGTCTGGGTTTAGTTTATTTTAGGCTCAGGACTGGTTTTAGGTTGTCCAGGACTGTGGGTATATCAAGGCTCTCATAGGACAGGAGATACGAAGAGGCAGGGAAGAGCCAGGACTAGGACTGTGCCATGCCATTTTAGCGGACAATTGGAATTGTATCCTTTCCTGCATTGTCTCAACAAGAGGCTAATTAGTCAGCAAGCTCCAGCTCCTGGAGGATAATTAAGCTTTATAACTGTGGGCTCTCCTTGGTTGATGAGAAAGAGGAGGCAGTACCCTCAGAGCACAAGAATGCTGCTCTGCAGCTACTGTGCTGTACCTCATAATTGATCTATTGTTTCAACAGCAGATAATTCCTCATTTCCTCATAATTATCTCTTTTTACTGCCTCACACTGTATCCTGATATTAGCTGTAATCACTAATTTATCCTGAAGCCAGTCAGAATCTACAAAGCAAAATATTGGCCTTGGTGAGCACTTGGGCTTTCAGACAAAATTCTCTTTTGTTGTTGTCAAGAGGAATCAAGCCATGGTAGTCAGACATTTTTTGGATGTGTTGAACTGGGTATAAACTTGTTTGGTTTTATCACTGTTCATTGATGTTAATGACTGACTGCTGCCGACAGACAGAAAGAGGTACTGCTGGATCCTGGCTCTGTGTTTTTGCCCACAGAGGCATTGTGTTTATTTGGTTTCAGGGGATTATATTACTCAAAAGGTGCTGCACGATGCTTTAAATTCCGAATGCCTGTTGGCCCTTGCCTTTAGAGAGTTAGTTTTTATGGGCTTGAAAGCCTCTGACCATATTTTATGAAATTACTGCTCTCCCTCCTACTTTGTGAGCCTGGTTTTCCTTGGAATGACTTCCTTCAAGTCGCTGTTGATTTATACCAAGTTACATTGGTGGTGGGAGAAGTGAATCATGCCTTGCATGTGTTGCTTTGAGGAGACTACCAGTGAGACATTACATAATGCCAGGTTTGGTTTGCCTCTTTTTTTTAATTTTAAAGCCTTCCTGCTGCCTGAAGAAGAGACAAGCTGCTCTGGGCTGCTTTGAGCCTTTAGCCCTTGGGATCCCCAAGTGCTTGAGGCTGCAAAGTACCTCTCAAGGTCGATTTATCTGATACTCCAGCTTGAGCAGGGCCTCCTAAAACCAGTTGTTCTGCACCACGTCCAAGCACTCTTTCAATGCCTCCAAGGATGTAAACTCCACAGCCTCCCTGAGCCACCCAGCCAAAGCTCTATCACCCTCGCAGTAAACAAAGGTCACTGATTGCCACCCTCTGGACACAATCATGCAGCCGCTGTGCAATCCACCTCACTGTCTGCTTATCCAGACCCTACTTCCAGCCAGCAGCCTGCCCAGACTTTCCTTGGCCTTCCTCTTGCTACCCAAGTACTCAAGCCCCTTTAGTCTCTCCCATAGCTTGCCAGACACAATTCAGCTGGGCTTTGGCTGTTGTGTGACCTCATCCCCAGCTGCCTCCAGTATGCCATGGTCACTGCAGCCAAGGCAGCCTCTGCCCCCCACAAGTCCCAGTGAGCTCCTCTTTGTAGGAGGGTGCAGGTCCTGTGGAACCCCCGTATCCAGGGTGCTCCTGGGCTCCCTGTGCTCTGCCACACTGTTCTGCCTGCACACCTCACAGTCATGAGGAGTCCCCACAGGGACCAAGGCACCAGCATCTCCTCTTTGCATTGGAGCCTATATCCCTCCTCTGCAGCACTCCCAGGTCATGGGAGCCATGCCACCACAGCTCTGTGATACAAGCCTGTGTTCTTTCAGCTGCACACAGCTCTCCTGGTTAGCTCCCCACACAGTTCATAAGCAGACTCACACCTCAGTGCTTTCTCCCTACCAGAAAGGGTGTGGGGGGTTTCTTCAGAATGGAAACTCTTAAACTTGGCCATGCTTACATGCAAATGCTGGAAGGGACTACACTTAGGCAGCATTTGTTGTTATTTTTTGATGCCTTCCTGTCATCTCACCCCACACACTTTGAACCTATTTTGTAGTGACAAACCTTGAGGTGGGGCAGAAAGTTTCCTTTCAGTGCCAGTGATGATCCACTTGCACCCTTCCCCTTGTCCCCAGACACTTAACTTACCTCGATGGTGGGGATGGGCACTGCCTGCTGCTCTGTTGCAGATGGGGTTGAGGCTCTGCAAGCTGCCAGTCCCAGAGAAAATCCTGTCTATATCCCATGAAACTCTGATGTTGTGCAGCCTGCTCACTTCCTCCCAAAACTCCTTCAGCTGGCACCATGGCTCTTCCAAGGCAGCCAAACCTTCTGCAGGACCAAGTCCCTGGGCACTCCCTGGGGAAAAATGGCCCCGTGAGGTGCCACCACCATGCCTGAGACTGCTTAACCTGGAGCAGGGCTGCCAGAGTCCCCCTTCACAGCAGCCCAGCTCCACAGCAGCTCTGGCAAAAGGTGCTGCTGCTGCCTCAGCTCTCTTATACAGACTTAGCCCAGGTGCTGCTGAGTGGGCGCTTGGCGCTCCCTAATGCGGGGCAGCTGGTGATGCTCCTTGGAAGCTGCTGGGGTTCCTTCAGCTCCCTGGTTTAGTTGCTCAGCAACAGCAGCGCCCTCAAGTTCCTCAGAGGTTCACAGGTGTTCCCCAGTAGTCCTGAGCCTTGTCCCCAAAAGATCCAGAGAGTCCCTGAGCAGAACCCAGAGGCTGCCAAGCAAACCTTGGTCAGTTGCCTGTGTGAGCTGCTCATTCCTTTGCCAGTGGTGCACAGGGAATTTGTACAAGGCTCAGCCATTGCTGTCTCGGATTTATCTGTCATTTACAGTGGAAAAAGCATGAAATTAATGGGGGTCATTTCAGCAAACACTCCTTTCTCTTTGCTTTATTCTGTCTGGTGCTTCAGTTCTGAACAAGAAAATGGCACCATCATTTTGCCATGTGATCCTTGTGATTGTCCCAGGCGAGGGCTGACTGTCCTTGACGTGACACCCCAGTTCACACAATAAAGGATCGCATTCCTGACCTGTTCCTGAGCCTTTGGACGAACTCTGCTGCCAAACAATAGCAGGGCCCATTCCTTCTGAAATCTATCCCGTGGCTGATTTCTGTAAACCTTGTGAGGAATTTACATCTTCGTTCATTTTTAGGTTCAAATAAACCAAAATATCGGAGCTGAACTCACAGAAATATATAGAGTTTCATCTCCTTTTTTGTATCAACACATATGTTCTGCAGCTGGAGCTGTTCTAGGGCTGAATCCCGAGTTTCCCTTTTATCCCCAGTTTGCTTGGTGTGTTGCTGCCACAGCAGGGAAAAGAGCTGGGATTAAAGCAGCCTGTTTACACCACTTGAAAGCTGTGGCATGGAATATTTAAGCTGTTACTGGCCAAAGACCTTTCTGGGCAAAGGCTGCTTGAATGGACTCATCTTGGCAGTAGCCAGACAAAAAGGAAATGCAAACCTCCACCTCCTCATCCTCCTCTGGCCCTTCCTACTAGAGCCTACATTAGCACAGGGAGTGGGGTGGACATGGGTCTGGAAGCACACCCATCTCACAGGAGGGAAGAATGGTGCCATTGTCTGAAAGTTCAGTCAGGAGTTCATCTTCTGCCTTGTTTTTTAAAAGTTCCTACTTTGGAAAATATAATTTTAAGTTTCCTGTAAACAGCAAACCCCTGATGTCAGTCACAAGGCTGGGGGAGTGAAGGGGGGCAGAGATCTCTTAGAAGTGGTCCCGTTTATGGAGCAGCTCTTTTCCAGAGGGCTCCTCCTTCCTAGCTGCTAAATGGACCCTGGGATTTCTGTTTCAAAATAAGACGTAAAAACCCCTCCCCTCCCTCCCACCAAAACACTGCTCTGCATTCCCTGTTCGACCCGTGGTTTTAGCTGGCAGGTTCCTTTAAAATGTTTGGAAAAATTCATCTGTTTGGAAAACCGGCACTAAAATGAGGTCAGCTTTATTTGCACTCCCAGGAAAAATCTGGTTGGAGGAAAAGCAGTGGCGAGCGTGTGATGTACAGAGCCCGCCTGAGCGATGCTGCCAAGATACCTCAGAGCCTTGCCTTTGTACCAGGTTGTGGGAGGCAGCTCGGGCTGAGTCACACAGGCAAGTGGCAAGGGCCCTGTTCCTCTGCCAGCCTCCAGAAAATTGCCTCTTTCCCAATTTGGGCTTGGGCACGGCTCAGAGGAGCTGCTGGTTAAAGGTGTGAGGTCACCTGCAGGCCCTCAGTCACTGACGCTGCTCGTGGGGAGAATTCTGACTGCTCTTGCTCTTTGACCAGAAGGCAGTTTGTTCCTTCAAACCAACTTGCTCACTTAGGTGTTAATGTTTGGAATTATATTCCCAAACCTATTTTTCCCAGCCATTCAGCCTGAAAAATTGTTGTTGTCTCACAACATTGTCGAGCTGTTTTCATTGGCCATTTGTTTTGTACGTCCCAAACCAGTTGATTTGAACTCACACTGGTCATCTGCTCATTTATTGCTGTCACCTCAGGCTGTGCTTTGGCATTGCCCTCTGGCCAGCACAGAGTCTCAGACTGCCTCACTGCCAGGGCACGAGGAAAGAGTTAAGCTGAGAGAAAGCCCCGGGTACTAAAATTAACATCCATCCCAGCCCCCGGCACAGCTTTGAAATTTCTAATCACAACTTGCAGTTAGACATTTCTGCTAGCAGTAGGCTTGGATCCTTTGAAATCACAGATGGCTGGCTGGAGCTCCGAGGAATTCAGTCTCCTCCTCTCTTCCTTCTGCTTCGCCTTCCCCTCACTGCCCAGAAAAATCTGTGTGCAGGTCATCTGTGAGGTTTTATTGCTGCTTGCTGAAGCTGAAGCAGATTTGACTGCTGGTCCCTGAAAATACGAGGTGTGCAGAAATTTGTGTGGTGCTCCAGCTCTACTGGAATTACTCCCCTTGTTCAGAGCACCCACCTGGATTGATGTGCAAAATAAACATAGTGGGATTTGGCCTGTGTCTAGCCCTAGAAGTCTTGTTCATTGTTTACAAAATGAGCTGTTCAAAAAAGTAAACAAACAAACCCCCCTACAGCAAACAGACAACAAGCCACAATCAGAACCAAGGAGGCTTTTGTTACTGAATTATTTCAGTGATCCTGTTTGTAATTCAGTTGTATGAGGACGGTTAAAATGCAACTGGGGGCAGGAAAATCAGGAGCTGTGTTAGGAGCTTGTTCTTCTAGTGGATGGTGTGTTCCTGGAGCAGCATCTTTGGTGTGCAGGAGGCACTTTTTATAGGCACTGCAAGTGAGTACAAGGCCTAAAAATAAAAAACCTCCTCTCTTTTGCATCCCACACAAATGCACCCCCCAAACCATGAAGTGTTGTTTGGTCAGGGACTTGTCTGCCCCCATTCCCGCAGAAACTGCTTTTGGAAACTGTAGCCTGCAGCACTTGGGAGCCTAAAATCTCCCCCTGAAAAAGGAAAATGAAAAGCATTTCTTTGAGTCAAGGTAGCTATAAAGTTGGACCGAAGTGAGATCTTCAGGAGATGAGAGATCTTTGTTTTATGGACCAGCTCGGTGTTTACCGTGGATAAGGAGGTGCTTTTTGATGCCTCTCACAAGTGAAAACGTCACACCAACGTTTTGACTCTCTAATTTTGGAGCAAGATCTGACTTGCAGCTCCTCACAGGAGGCATCAAAGCCAGTCCCTTTACTGGGCTCACTTCTCCTTTATTAGCTCCCCAACTGTTAAACTTTAAGAGGTTTCAGCTCAGCCAGATGACCTTCCAGTGAAGATCAGGAACTTTAGGAATTGTTTGAACAGTGGTTGAAAAACTCCCAAAGTAACCACAAGGGAAAAAGCCCCAAACCCAAAAATCCAGCACCCTGGAGCTAAAGGTTAATTGTAAATCAGGGAAAGAAGCAGGAGGCTGGGGTGAGTTAGTTCATGGTGACTGTCCTGGATTGGGCAGTTGCTGCAGCCGTGGCTGACTTGGGCTGGGTTGCAGGAGAACATGGGAAGTTTCTAGCTGGAGGAAATGTTTGGTGTGGGGACAGGCTCAGGCCTCCTGCTGGCCCTGCCCCACCGAAGGGTTCTCCAGTTCAGCTGCTGCTGCTTTTCTGGGCTGCTCAGGTCCTGAGCTGGGCAGAGAGCAGAGCCCATGGAGCTCCCTGTGCTGGATTTTGGGAAGCTGTGCCAGCCCTGCTGTTCCTCATGCTCTCAGAGCCTGCTCTGCCTGAGCTCCCTTGTGTTTCGGGAAGGCTGCACACAGTCCTGCTGGCGTTTTTTTCCAAAGGCAGCACTTATCTGATGGAGAGCTATGTAAATGGAAATGCAAACTGGATTCAGCCCCGGGGTGCTTGGCCAGGCTCCCGGCTGTGCTCTCTGCTGGAAAATTGCACCCTCTCACTCTAAGGGCAACTTTCAAGCACGTCATTCCTCTTCTTTTTTCCCTTATAAAAGTTATTGTGCCTCAGCCCTCAATTGAATGAGGTCCCTAGTTCACAAAGGAAAGGTTATTTTCCCCTCTCTTTTGCCCTTGGCAACTGCAGAGCAGTTGGCAGCAGCGCTCACTAAAGATGCCCCTTGCAAGGCCCTGGATGTGTCCTGGCTCCAGGGACACCCGAGCTCTCTGCTGGAGCCGCTGCCCAGCCCAGGCAGCACAGGGACAACCACCTCAGAGGAGATCAGGGTAACTAAGAGCTCTTGTCTGCTTCCAGAGGCTGTGAAACCCATTTGTGTTGTAAACATGGTGGGGATGTTTATCATTCACAGCAGAAGAGAACGGCCTGAAATTTTTCCCTGTGTTGTCTCCAGTGATTTGAGGGTTGGCTAATTACTCTCTCCTTCCTGCAAAACCAAGGAAGGACCATCAATATTTCATAGGAGGAGACATGGCTGGGCTAAATAAAGCTCCTGCTTTTATCCTGACGAGTGTGGAGCGAGCTGCTCCCGGTCCCCCAGCTCTCAGCATTGCTCCCAGCCTCAGCCTCTACCGTGGGTTTGCTCCCACCCTCACAGCCCAGCTGGTGCAGTGCCTGGCACAGCTTGGCCATGAGGTGGTGAGGGATCCAGCCTTTGGGAACTGGCCACAGGGAAAGCTGTGGCTCTGATGGGAGGCTCACAAGATGCTAATGAAGCCTCCAAGGGCAGGAGCTGGAGGGGAGGCTGTGACTCTGTGTCCCTGTTTCCCCTTCAGCCCCATTTACAGTGAGTGTCCTCAGGATCAGCCCCAGGTTTAAAAAACACATGCAAAATCGAGTAAATACATGTAAAGTAGCTGTGGTTGGAGGTTCTGGAGTTTCACTTCCCCAGGCAGAGTCTCCCTCTGGGCAAGAGAGGAACTTTTAATAGGGGTTTTTCAGCCCACAGTGCCCGTTTGGGGGCTGGTGAGAAGAGACATGCCACAGAGCTTTAGGGGTCCTTTTTGGCTCTCCTGATTCCAAGGTGTTCTGCCTATTCAGTGACACCTGGACATCTCCAAGCCAGTACAGGCTGTCCCTTGTTAATGGAGCAGGATTTGTTATATAAAAATCCAATATGGAAGGGTCCCTGTTCAGGACAGAGGGCCCTGACGTTTACTTGCCACTTGAAACCTTCTGGGCTCTTAAGTGGGACTGGAGTGTGGTTTATACCTGGTGCAGTTTGTGTGAATAAAGAATAGCATTTGTTCTCTGTCAGTCTTGATCTTTCAGGTTTCCTTTAGCTCTGGGAAAGCACCTTGAATTTTCATTTGCTCAGAGCTGCTTTTGTTGTTATTTATAATAAGGGATTGTTTTCCCTGTGGATTCTGTTTATTTTCTCAGAGTCAGCACCTTGCTTATTTCCTGTAAGTACAGCCTGGACTGTTGTATTCACATGAAAATGCCTGGTTAGCGTTTGACCAGGATCCATTTTGGTGGGCTTGCACAAGGTCTCCTGCAAAGAATCAAAAGTTTCAATAACTTTCCCATGGATTTACCCTTCATTTACCATTTCCCTGTTTTGCCTAAGTGAGTTAACACTGTCAAAAATCTGCAGCCATAGTGCTGGTAGGCAGTCTCAAAGCTACTACCTAAATAACCTTTTCCATCAGATCATCTTCTCCATCTGAGAGCAGGTGGTGCAATCTGTTGTCTTTAAAGAAATAAAGGACAAAAAGCCTTGTCTCTGCTTTGGTTTCCATGTGTAATGGACAAGTTTTCTGACAGGCTGTTCCTGTGAGTGAGGCTGTGCCAGGGCCAGGGGAACAGTCCCATTTCCTGCAGCTTTATTCCCCTCTCACTGCCTTTTGCCTGGACAGGCACAGCCCAGTGTTTCACCAAGCTGTCTTTGGTTTTGCAGGTAGCTGTATCCAGCTGGGTGGCAGGTGGATCCAAGGGTCACCATGAAGTTTTCAGGACCCCTGGAGAGCCAGAGGTTGTCTCTCCTTCTGGAGATGGCAATCTCTAGGGAAGCTCAAATGTGGAAAGCACATGTGCCGAAAATTCAGCCCAATCAGGTAATGTCTGTCCTTCACATCATCCATGCCAGCAGAGGCAGGAGACTGTCCATGGAGGGGTGGTGTGGGAGCAACTGGAGGTGTTCAGGAGCAGTTACATTTCCTGACACCTGGGGAATCAGCCTCTGAAGGAAGTGATTCCCTCTTTACTAGATGGACACACCTGGCCCAGGGGTGCAGAGCACACTGCACAGCACATGGAGTTAGGTCTCTGCCAGGCCTGTGGCAGCATACACACACACACGTTGCCCTGATTAAATTCATTTTGCAAACTGTGTGGATTATTAGCGCCTCTGTCTGCTGGGTACCACCTCTGCAACAGTTCCTAAAAGCAGCTTCATTTTTTGGAGTAATTCACTAATGGCAGCATTGATCTGATGCCTGCTCCAGGAAGAGCCCCACTGTGTCCAGCAGGGCTATTTATAGAGCAGGGTGCAAGCTCATGTCAAGGGAGCAGAGCCAGGCACTGGCCTGTTGCAGTGAGGAATGTTCTCACAGGACTGGAGGAAAATTCAGGCTGGAAGAGCCCATGGGGGCTCATAGTCCAGGCTCCCTCTTGGGCTGCAGGGATGTTGGACCAGGTCGCTCATGGCCTCACCCAGCCCAAAGTGGGTTTGTGCTCCTTTGGGGGGAGGCTCTGTCTCACCTGAGCACTCACAAACACCTGTGCACACCACAAAGTTCTGTCTGAAACAAAATGTGGAATGTGAAGACATTGTCACAGAATTTCTGGCCCTTTGTTGTCGGGTTGGGCTGAAATAATCACACTGAGGGCCAGGATCCAGGCTTGCTGTTGTTGCACCACATGAGACGTTCACACAGGTAAGTCAGCTGCCATCAGAGCTAATCCCTGTCATGTTTGTTTTCTCTGTCTGGCTAACAAAAGGAGCTGCTTCTGCTGTTGGGCAGGAGAACATACATTTTAAGGGCCTCAGTATTAGTTTGGTTAATCCCTGTTTCGCTTTCCAAACAAGTGATCTGGCTGTCAGAGGTGTGGAGTGTGTTGTAGCTGTGGCTGTCTTGAGGCACGAACAGCTTAAGACTCTGGCTTATGGTAAACCAGCCTGTCATTCCCTGCTGGCTGTACTCCTGGGGTGATTATACTGCAGGGAGATAAGATTACAGGATAACAAGATAGGGTAGGGACTCGAGTGTAACCAAACCAGATTGATGGGTGAGGATTTCACAGGGATGAGGCACCTGCCTTTCTGCCTTGGTGAAGTTGGTTCTGGCGGCTCAGAAACCACCACCTGCCTCAGGCAGACTTCCCAGCAATTCCTCCTCTGTGCTTGTCCTTGCTCCTGGAATTTCCACCCCCAAAACTCTTGTCTTGATGTAACCTTTTCCTTTCTGTTTTCCTGCATGCCAGCTCAGACACTGACATTATCAGTGCTGTGCCACTAAATGTTTTCTAGCTGTACGGGATCACTAACTGGGAGTGGAAGCTGTGTGTGTGAGTGTGAGGTGTAGGAAGGTCAGAGGGAGAGGAGAGCATAAGCACAGCTGCCTGCTGGGGGGAAACCCGGACTTGGGAGGCCACGGAGCAGCTGAGATCGCTCCTGTCTGTAACCACACATTTCCCTCTGTTCCTGTGGTCAGGACACCCAGCTTGTCCAACTGTCCCATGTTCCCCCAGCCTTCACTTTGGCCATGGTGCAGGCACGGATATGCAATGTGAATTGTCCTGTTTTCTGTATATCTGGGAGAAGGTCACATTCCCTAACATCCACTGCCTTCTTCTGAAAGCAGCTGCAGCAGCCTGAAACCTCCCTTGCATGACAGTGTTGTTTATTTCCCATGGCAATCAGGAAATCTGCATCCTTCTGTGGATCAGATCTGGCACCCCGGAGCCAGAGTGTGGAACTTTCCATTCCCTGCTCTAAGGGTTCATCAGCTGCACGGAGATTTAATGGACTCACCTGCTTTGCCAGTGGCAAAACATTGAGTCCACTGCAGACATCCAGTGATCTGACTGGAGACTCTAGGGAGGTATTTTTGGGGAGTAAACTTTCTTCTTTGACTCTTTAGGAGACATTTCCGGTTCTGGTGTTTAAAGCCGGAACAAACTCGGTTTCTAAATATGTGACAGTGAGGTCTTTGACAGGAAGAAAGAAACCCACAGTTGAAGAAGCAGGAAGACTTTCCATTTTAGGATGGGGTGCAGAATCTGCTGGGGTCTTGGTTCCTGGTGATTTAATGTACTTGATTCCTCTGTTTTGTTTGTACTTGTCTAAAAATTCCTACTCCCTCCTTTAAATGCAGACTAGTGTTCTGGGTATGTGCAACATACCAAAGCCAGATCTCACAAAGGTCTTTTCAGCATAAAAAAACAGTGGGCTGAGTCTGGAACCTCCTCCTGCTCCTGCTTCTGAATGGATTTGGATTTTTTTCCCTTCTGCTTCCCGTTGCCTTTCTCCCCCCCGCCATGGGTTATATGAGATACAGGTGACATTCAGGAGTGTTCTTGGGATTAAGGCTTGAGAAATGGAGCCGTAAAGACTGGTCAAAGGTTTATTTTTGCCTGTTACAGAGTAACTTTGTGGCTGAGGGGCGTCAGTGAAGATTTTTAAATTTACATTTTATAGAAAGAGAGTGTCACTTGTGTCATGCCTCCTTTCTTTCCTGTTGTGGCTCACTCTGTCTCCCCGCTTGTTCTCTGTACCTCCTGAGGAATCCAGAGAGCTCAGTTTATTTCCAGTCCTAATAAAGGTCACCTGCTTGCTGCCCAGGAGCCCCCAGGGACCCACAGGGACCAGGCAGCAACAGAGATGGGGAAAGAGCATGTCTGGGACAGGAGACATGAAGGAGAAGATTATCAGCTGAGGTGTTTTCTCTCAATTAGGCAGCAGTAAAACAGAGTCATGTTCGAGTTCACAGATAATATTTATTTTAGCCTACATATTCCATAAGTCTCAAGGTACGGGGGAGATCAGCATCCCTAGACATGATTTGCTCTGTGCTTGCTCTCCAGGAGCACCCATGTTTTGGCCCCTGGTTCTCCTGTCTGTAGCAGGGATGACACACAGAAAGTACTTCTGCCCCAAGGAGGAACCTTTGCTTTCCACCCAAAGGGACTTTCTCCCTCTCAGCCCCCAGAGTGTCTCAGTTGTGCTTTTAGTTTCAATTAACTAAGGATCGGTGACCTTGCTGCTTAATTAATTTTCCTGTGCTGCATTTTGTTATTTGTGTTCTGAGGGTGTCACAGGGACACCTGTGAGAGACAGGGATAGAGCCTGGTGGAGCAGCAGCAGGGTTTGTGGGGGCAGGGGGACCAGTTCTCACTCCTGCTACCTGTCCCCTGAAGCAGGCTGTAACAACCTCTCCTGGGGCTTAAACTCACCTGTAAGGGGATTCTGCTCCCATCCTCCTGCTCCTTTATCTGCACATAGGGTCTGGAGTAGACACCCCTCTTGTAGGGTTCCATAAAGAGCTGGAGACTCCCCTCCTTTCCTTTGCTTCCCCAGATAGTTCTTAAGGATCCAGGTGAATTTTGGAGCTAGCCTTGTGCTGGACACGCAACGAGCTGAGGGTGCTTTGCAGTTGCTCCTTGCTCCCCCAGGACCTGTGGGGCTGGGCTTGGTTTAATTTCCCATCCCAGCTACGCTCTGGGTTTGGGTCAAATGCTCTTCCCTTCTCACAGCAAGGCTGGGCCCTGCAGGCACTGTGTGTGCTCCTGAGTGAAATGGTGCCTTTTGGCTGCCCACAAAGGGCAGCAGGATCCAAGGCCAGGTCTTGGAGGGCTGGGGAGGAGAGGCAGCACAGAGAGAGTCTTAACTCTTCCCAGCCATGCTGTTTTTAGGAGAAGACCTCACCTTTAGCCTTGGCAGGCACAGGGAAACAGCATCCAGGCAGGACAGAGACCACTGGGAGCTGTGGAAGCTGCTGCCTGTTCAGGTGGAATTGAGCAGCAACGGGATTTACCAGAGATGGAAGGACTGGGGGGGTGGTGGTGGTGAAATCCCCCCAGGCTGCTAAGGCAGAGCCCTCCCTCCCCAGCAGGAACACCACAGGTGCCATTTCCACCCCCTACTCGAGCATTCCCCTTTCCTCCCCCCAGGTACCCCCAGGTACAGCCCAGGTCCCTTCCCACTCTCGGGAGCACCTTCAGCAGAGCGTTCAATAACTCTCCTGGTGTGTGGTGTGTTCATTGTGCTCCTGGGCCCTCCTGCCCCCAGGGGGGCTCACATTTCAGTGATTTCAGGAAGAACCAGTGTTCCTTGGAGAAAAGAGCAGGTACTTCTTACTCAAGGGCTACGCTGTAGCTGAGCAGCAGCTGAGAGCAGGGGCCCATGTGCAGCAACAGCAGACAGTGCTGGTGACACGGGGCACTGCCAGGCTCAGGGTAGAATACAGGCACTCGTACTGTTGCTGGAAGGTACACATAGGTGTTCCAGTGGCAGATGTAGCCTGAAGTATTTTATTTCAGTGTTGGGGTGTTTTTTTCCTAAATTCCTG
>NW_005054520.1:428263-442581 GCF_000277835.1 Geospiza fortis
TGCTGCTTTGCCCTCATGGCATTACTGGGGGCAGTTACAGCCCAGATTTTTGTGCTTCTGGGCTATCATCCCCAATAATCCCTGCTGGAGCGAGCCCAGACAGTTCCTTGGGTGATGTGAAAGGCTCTAGGACAGCTGGAGATATTTCTGAACTGGGTCATGGGGAAGGATTTGGTGTCAGTGACTGGGCTGTGCGTGTGGTTGAAATTTAGCTGCTGTCCAAACAGATCGATGGGGAGACATGGGCCAAACACCACAACCAAACACCAAACCCAAACTGCAGGTGAGGCTATAGCTGCTGCCTCCCCCTTCCCAGTTCCCTGAGAGCCTTGTGTCAGCTGTTTGCAATTTTCTTTATTATAGCAGGTACTGAGCTAAAAAAATCCCCATGATTTGAAGAAAAAAATAAACCTTTCCCCACAAAACCCCAACAGAGTCCCTCCACTCTGCTGCTGGCAAGGGGGGCTTTGTTCCAGCTGGGAATTGCTGTGCACCCACATGGTTCTGAGCAGGTTAAAAAAAAATAAATAAATAATATGTTTTTGGGAACTGCTCTGGAGCTGAGGCTGCCAGTGCTTGACAAACTACAAGTCACCCATCCTCTTTCCCCAGAAGAGAGGACAGTGACACTGGAGTGAGGTTTGAGATTGCTGTAAGCAAAGTTGTCTTTTCCAGGGCAGGTTTTTAGGATGGGATAAGTAACTGCAGGGACAGAGTGGTGACTGGGGCTGGCTCCAGGCTCCCCTTTTGCAAAGGAGGCTTTGTTTCTGTGCCGAGTCACTCCTGCAGAGGTAAAACCTTTGATCCTTTCTCTCCCTCAGGATGTAGCCATTTCTCCAAGGCAGAGGGATGAGGTCATCCAGTGGCTGGCGAAGCTCAAGTACCAGTTCCACCTTTACCCAGAAACGCTCGCCCTGGCCATCAGCCTCTTGGACAGGTTTTTAGCAGCAGTAAAGGTAAATATCTGCAGCTCCACAGACAGGAACGGACACGGCGCATGGTTGGTGTGTGCAGTCCAAGCGGTGTGGCCGGACGGAAGCGCTTCCTTCCCCTGGCCCTACCCTGCTCACACGTGGGTGGGCAGCACCTGCTCTGCTCTGGAGCCACAGCTGGGGGGGTTGGGGCACCCAGAGAGCAGTCCCTGCCCCAGAGTGCCTGGGCTGCCTCCGGAAGGCAAAGGCAGTGCCATGAGCCCCAGGCCAGCAGCACCAGGGACAGGCCCTGCTCACCTCCATGGCTGCATTCCTCCCCTTTGTACCACCTCAAAATGTTGGGGCACCTGCTAGCAGGAAACCAGCTGGGAAAAAAACTGAGGAGAGGTTTGAGCCTGCCAAGGGGGGTGGTGCAGGGAACTGGGTTGGGGAGCGGGGGGGAAATGGGTGAAGAAGGTTGAAATACAGGCAATGGCTTTTGGGGGAGTAGTGTCCTACCAAGCTGCTCTACAGCCTGATGGACTCCATCTTGGACTGATGTCCGAGAGGTAGGAAGGAAAAAGGGAAGCAGACACAGGTGTGCAGGCTGTCCATGTGGCAGCAGTGCTTTGGGTTTCAGGCTGTTCCTCCATAGAAACTGCTTTAAAAAGGGGGAAAAACATTTGGGCTCCCTGCAAGTGGGCCCTGCTGCCCCTCTGCCCCCTTAGCTGGGCTGTGCTTTGCACCTGCCAAGTGACCAAACACAGTGTGCTCCAAGCTGGAAGCCCTGGCTGCAGCTGAGAAGTCAGGCTCTGGAAGTTTCTGTCTTACCACATTTGCTGAGTTACATTCCATGCTCTGCAATCCGTGGTCTCATCTGCACGTGTCTCACCCCACACCGCCACCCTGCTGGGTAAGCAATATCCCCCACGAGATGGCAGCTGGAGGATGCATTCCAAGCCTGTGCCCTTGCCTTCCCATGTGAGAGACTTTGGTAGAACACAAGTGACATCAGTCATTAACTCAGCCTTTAAATATTAATAAATATTGATCGTGTTTTCGTGCAAGCCATGGAAGTTATTATTTTTAAGAATCCAAAGTAGCTGATTTACTGAAATGCTGAGGTGGCAAATATTTAGATCCCTCAGGAGCCAATGGCCTGAAGTGCAGGTTTTCTTCCAGCAAGTTGGAGCAGCCAGAGAGTCTGTACAGAAAGCGTGGGACTGTGAGTCCAGAGCCCACTGTGTGCTTTGGGCAGTGAGTGGGAAGTGGGAAAGGGGCTTGGCCTGGGTGAGCTCTGGGGCTTTGTGCTCCCTCTCCCCAGTTCTCCTCTCTCACAAAGCTCATTCCTCTGATGCAGCTGAACTCCTGGTGTTTCACCAGGGGCCACTCTGTGGGATTTTATTATGAACACCAGTCCCTTCCCCAGGAACAGATTTGGGGATTGCAGGGACTGGTTCCCCAGAGCCAGCAGTGTTGGTGTATCTCACTGCATGGCACCCTTGGCAGGGCCCAGTCCCAGTCCTGCCCTTAGGGAATTCATTCCCTTGGACACCTGCATGCACAAGTGCAGGGTGTGCGTGCAGGATTTTCATTTCCCTTTGCCTTGAGCATCTCTGACCACAGGCAGGAGAGCTCAGCTGCCAGGAGCTGCTCACAGCTCTGCAGCTGTGCCAGGGTTTAGCAACAGCCTCCTGCCTTTCCAGCCCCAGCCACTCTGGAGGATGTAGCCATGGCCAGTGGTTGTTACACTGCCAGAGGGAGTGAAGCTCCTTGTCAAGGTGGTCACATGTACAAAGCTCACCAAAATCCCCCTTTCCCCTCCAGATTCCTCTTACCTTGTCTAAAGAACATCTCCTTGTGGAAGGGACCAGCTCTCCCTCACTAATCCCTGGGCCACAGTTTTGGGAACTGTAGTGTGAAATTACAAGTGGTAATTTCACAAGGGTTTTTAAAAAAGTTTTCCTGAGTTATACTTTCCCAGGCAAAGATAGTGTTTTCCAATTCCCATTTCCCTTCCCATTCCGTGTGTGACCCACAGCAGCACTCGGAGCGGAGCTCTGCTGCAGCAGGTGAAGTGGCTTTTCTGTGAGGGGACAAGCTCCCCTCAGGATTTTCTTTTTGCCTGCTGTGCTGCAGTGCCTAAACCCGAGCCCTTCCCAGTCCAGTGCTCCCACTCGGATCACAGGGCTGGCAGATCCCTGCCCTGCCTGACGTCACAGAGCAGGGATTTGTGCTTGGCACAGCTTGCCACTGCCAGGGCGTAGCCAGAGGTCAGCCTGCACATCCAGAAGGAGACCTGGGGCTTGGGATGCCCCAGCAGAAGGACGACTGCATCATTGCTGCATCACACTGACACACAGCCCTCTCTGCTCTCCTGTCCCACAGGCCCATCCCAAGTACCTGAACTGTATTGCAATCAGCTGCTTCTTCCTCGCTGCAAAGACCATTGAGGAAGATGAGGTAACTCTGTTCTTCCTACCGTGGCATTGTTGGACTGTGCCCTCCCATCCCTGCCTTTGCTTGCTCCTGGTGGCTGCCACTTGCCAGGACAGGAACAAGCATTTGGTGTGATTTCTCTAATTACTGGTTCTCTCGTTTGTTTTTTTGCCTTGGCTTTTGCAGAGGATTCCAGTACTGAAGGTGTTGGCTCGGGATAGCTTTTGTGGTTGTTCTCCAGCTGAAATTCGCAGAATGGAGAAGATCATCCTGGATAAACTGAACTGGGATCTTCACATGGCAACGCCACTGGATTTCCTTCATATTGTAAGTAAAGGGCTATAAATGTTCTTCCTGGTATCTGTCAGTGCAGGTAATGTGTCAAGAAGCACCTAGACAAAAATTATCCCTGTAGGGGAATGAAGACCTTGGAGTATATTTGCAATTCCTCTGTACCGTAGTTCCTGAAAGAAAATGCCTTGCCAGAGAATTCCAGAGGAGACTTGTCACTCTTGAAGTGCAATATCCAAAACATGAGCCTGCTGTCTGACCCTTGGGTCTTGGTCTGGGGTGTGTTCAGTCCCAGATTCACAGCTCCTGGAAATTGTGCCCCTAACTCTTCACTGCCAGTGGTTTTCCTCAAAGCTAAACACCAGGCAGAAGGGAAACAAGGAGTACAGCCATGGAGAAAGCCCCAATGGTGGGCTGTGAGTATGGATCCATGCCTGCTGCAGATCTGCGCAGCCAAGAGCCAGATCCACGCATGAGAGGAGATCAAGGGAGGTCCTGAGGTTCTCTGGAATTTTATCCTCCCTCCTTCCCCAAGGAGCTTGTCTAGGACCCCTGAATGCCACATGTGCACTGGAGAGAGAAGGGTGTATGGGAAGGCCTTTTGCAGAGCCCTAGAGCCTGGTGCTCAGGCAGGTCCCACCAGAAAGGCTGCACCAAGCTTTGGTGGTTTGTCATGTTGGGTTTTTCCCTATGGGGCAGAAGTTGCCTCCAGGGTCAGGCTGGAGGATCCCTGTGTGTGCAGACTGTTCCCCAGGTGTGCCATGGCCTGGCCAGTGCTGCCAGCTGTCCCCTGTGCTTGTGTCCCGCAGTTCCACGCCGTGGCGGTGTCCAGCAGGCCGCAGCTCCTGGCCCTGCTGCCCACGCCCAGCCCCTCGCAGCACGTGGCGGCGCTGACCAAGCAGCTGCTGCACTGCATGGCCTGTTTCCAGCTGCTGCAGTTCAAGGGCTCCATGCTGGCGCTGGCCATCGTCAGCCTGGAGCTGGAGAAGCTGCTCCCCGACTGGCTGGCTCTCATCATCGAGCTGCTCCAGAAGGCACAGGTGAGGAGGGCAGCACACACGGAGCGGGGAGGGGCCGGGGCCACATCCTGCTCGGTGCTCCAGGCCAGCTGGGGCTTTGTGGTTCCTTGCTGCCGATGGCTGCCTACTGTTCTGCTCCTGTGGGGATGGCTGGGCCTCAGCCTGGAGGGACAGCTGTAGGGACAGTGCTGCCAGGTGTCAGTCCTGACCACCTCCACTGTGTGACAGGGGCAGGAGCCATGTGCCCTGATACACACAGGCCATTACCACACCAGGGAGAAAACACATCAGGGAACAGTTCCACTTGTTAGTGGTTCTTCCATTCATTCACAGCATACAGGGAACCTTGCAGGTACTCTGGGAGCACACTCCAGCTGCTAACAAGAGGCAGTGAAATCCTTCAATATCGCAAAGTTGTGCCTGCTCCCCCCCCCACAAGTCCCACAAGGTGCAGGAAGGAGCAGGGGGTGTATCTTGGGAAGTCACCACGGTAGTTGGCAAGTGAGGCACACAGGTGGCCCGGGTGCTGGGAGCCCATGTCCTCTCCTCACCCTGCCGGTGATCCCACAGCAGCGGTACCTTTGCTTGTCTTCCCAGATGGACAGCTCGCAGCTGATCCACTGCCGGGAGCTGGTGGCACATCACCTTTCCACTCTGCAGCCTTCTCTGCTGCCCAACTCTGTATATGTCTACAGTCCCCTCCAGCAGACCCTGGTGACCTGTAACAGAGGAGCGTTCCACCGCCAGCCCTCCTCTGTCCCAGGGCCGGGTTTCTCCCAGGACAACGGCCGGCCAGAAGCGCCCGTCACAGCTACAGCCACGCTCTGCCCGCGCCCACCCGCCCCCGCCGGCCGCCGCCAGGCAGGGCAGCGTGTCCCCCTGTCCCCCTCTGCAGCCGGTGTCTGTCATGTAGCTGCCGGTGCCACCATGGGACCTGGCAGCCCGTGGCCTCAGCAGGGCGAGAAGGGGCCGTACCTTGTCAGGCTGAACTGAAGGGAGCCAAAAGAAAACCAGGAAAAAAAAAATCCCGACCCTTTTTTGAATTTTATTTCTTGTGCGGCTAATTATAGTTCCACTATTTAAGCACTTAAAAACACAAAAAAGTATAAAAATCTAAAAAAAGACCCAAAAACCAAACAAAAAAAGTAGCAAAAACCTGTTCCTTTCTAGTGTTGTCGGTTCCACTGTTTTTCTGCTCCTGTGCGTTGTAACCCATTCTCCACATCCGAGAGCTCACACATCAGCCCTGCAGAGCTGTTCTGGGTTTCCCAGCCAACTAATGCCTCTCTGATCCCATTCCCACCCGCTCCTTGCTCCCTTTCTGCCTGCTCCTCTTTTAGTTCTCAGCCAGTCTCGTGCATGACATTCTGTCCTGCCCCACCTCCACCACAGCTTTCTTTTGCCCTTCTAAACAGAAACCTCTTTCGTTAATAGCTGGGTGTTTAAATGTGATAATATTGAAAAACTGGATTTAAACAAAAGATTAGGCAGGGAAAAAACCCAAACCAATGCTTGCAAGCTGCTCCACACTTCAGTAATTCCCACAGGAGCGAGACGGTGCTCTGTGCCTTGCACAGAGACTTCTCCCTGTTACACCATTTTGTCTATCCCAACACAGAAAGCAGTTACTGGGTTATGCATTACTAGAATGAAACCATTTTTTCTTGCTGTGTAGCACTGAGTGTGGATTCTCACCAAGGCTTGGTTCTCTCCATCAGATGTAACCCTTGAATTGTGCAGAGCCCGGTTCTCCCTGCACATTGCCCAGCACTGCTGGGTGAGGTGCCGGGGCAGCTGTGGACACCTGAGGTTTGGAATGTGTGTCATCATGAGGCACAGAACCAAAACAAAACACCCCAACCCTTGAGTTTTGTGTTCATGTAACTTCTAACCAAGAGTCTGCCCTGTAACGCGTCTCCTCCGTGTGACACCCTGTTCTCAGAACACCCTGTCCCGACTGTAAGCTCTCTCCACAGCCCTGAGGAAGGTATTGTAACCAGAGCCATTGTACTGATGAAAGCCTTCTGGTAGCAATAAAGAAAGTTGTCCTGGATTCCCACTCTGGTGTTGTGCTTTTCACCCACGACCTGGCTTGGCTTTACCCAGAGGTTGCCAGGGAGCTGCTCTGTGCCAGACCCCTGGAAAGATGACATGAGAGGTGCTGGGCAGCCAGGGGAGTCACCCAGCATGAACTCACTGCCTCTCCCGCAGTTCCAGCTTTGGCCCTGGCTCTGGTGCTCCTGACTCCAGGCTGAGTGCCTGGCTGGGACACTGCTCCGTGTCCCCTGTCCTGGAGCCCCTCCTGCTCCCTGCCTTCCAAGGTGCCACCTTACTGCAGCAGTCCACCGTGATACCTTCTCTTGGGTCTGGCTTCTTCCTGCCGTGGCTCAAAAATTCCCCCTCAAGCCCACATTTCTCAGCAGGGTGTGTGTCTTCCTTCCCTTCCAGCCCTTCCTGCCGTCCTTACAGAATTTTCAGTCCCTGACCTTCTCATCCCACGGCTCAGTTTTCCAAAGCCAGGCTGCTGAGCAGGCTCAAGGTGTCACAAGCACACCCCCAGGCAAAGCACAGTGCAGGCTATCCCCAGTTCTGTGCTCCCTGCTTCCAGCTCATGGCATGTTACACATCTTTCCCAGTTAAATGACACTGGCTTCTCCCCTCCCCATGCTCTTTCCACCCCAGGTTTCAGGGCATGTTCCTGCATTCCCCACTCAGCACCAGCACACAGGCGCTCAGATGCACACAGGGAGAGGAGCTGGCATGAGGGTGGGAGCAGGGAGCCCGTGCCAGCTGGCAGGGGCCTGGCTGGAAGAGCAAGGAGGGGAGCTGGGCCTCAAGAGACATTTGGGTGCCTCTGGGGCAGTTTGCTGTCCCACGTGTGCGGCAGCCATGGCTGTGTGTCACTCTGGGAAGGTAAATGTGTCCTTATCACTGTTTCCCACTCCCAAAGCCACAGGACAGGAGCAGGTCATGCACTGCCCCAGCTCGTGCCAGCCTTGAGGGCAGAGCTCTGCCTTCCAAAACACTCCCAATTAACAGCATCACTGTGGCTCTCCCAAAACTGCCCCAAACCATTCCTGGCCTCCTTGTGCTGCCTGGAGCCGGCCAAGCCACAGTGCTGACTTGGCCAGCCCAGGGAAGCAGGACTCGGTGTCCCTGGATGCCGAGGCAGCTTTCCCTCTCCCTAGTCCCAACCACAGGCATGCCCCAGCCCCAGTGGGCTGCAGAGACAGACAGACATGTTTATTTCCTTGGTGCTGTGCACAAACCCTGATCCTGGTCCAGATGAGCCATCTCTGCAGTGTCCTGCTGTCCTGGCTTGGGCCCTGGATGCTTTGCACCTCTCTGGCTGTGGCACCTGACAGCATCTCGTTGTTTTTGCTCTTCCCTGGAGCAGGTGCAGCAGCTGCCCCCTCCAGCCCCACCCTGCAATGGCCCCCACCACCTCCAGCAGCAGGCTGGCTGCTATGCTGCTCCCACTGCTGGAGCACAGGGCTGCACTGGAGCAGTGCCAGGGCTCCTTGTTTCCCACAGGAAAACATTCCCTCATGCCCTTCACTCCTCACATTCATGACCTTCCCACAAACCTCACAGCACCCCAGTGCTTCGTGTCATGGACCAGCCCAAGATGCCAACACAGGGTCTGTGCACCAGGAGCAGCCGAGCAGTGCAGGCCAGGAGCCCAGCATCTCGCACAGGAGCAGTGGGATGAAACCACTGCATTCCCAAACCCAAGCACTTGCCCAGTGCCCCAAGCCCCGGCAGCTCCCCAGGCACAGCAGCCACATCCCGCCAGAACACTGCTGCTTGTTCCCAAGCCTGCAGCTGCCATCCCAGCTCACCCTCACACACGGTGCTGCTCCCCCCAGCACCCCTGAAGGATTTGCCCTCCAGACATGAGAGCATGGATCCTCTGCAGCAGCCACACAAGGGTTAACCCCAAAGCACAGCTTTTCAACTGGGAGTGGATGAAGTGGCTTTCCCAGCTCTGCTGGGGGACACTTGGTGACAAATAACCTCCCCGAGCCGTCCCCTCCCCTTGCTGACACCTCTTCCCCAGGAGCTGCAGCCATGCAGGAAACAGCTGAAGGTCACGTCCCACTCCTGGTCCCAGCCCTGGGGTGTGGGAAAGCCCCCACCAGCCTCTGGCAGCTCCACCCCTCGTTCCACAGACACCGCTGGCAGCATCTGTGCCTCCCGCTCCCTTCCCTCCGCCCTGTATCCACCACCAACGGAGTGGGACTGATTTCCTTCGGGACTTGTTCTCCCTGAATCTACCCTTAAAAAACCCCCAACCAACCCCAAAGCCTTCTGCTGACGCCGTCCACTTCAACAACCTGGGGCAAAAAAAGCCCGGAAGTTTAGTACCTGCTCTGTAACAAAGCTACTCCATGTTTTGAGCCCATTCCCTTCGAGCTGAGTTCAGTTTGTGAGGATTTGGTGAGCGGCAGCTCGGCACGCACCGCCATCAAGCTTTGGAACAGTCACAAATAAATTTGGGCTGCAGGGGACCTCTAGAGGCCATGTGCTGCCACCTCTGCTCGCAGCAGGGCTGGATCGTCCCTCACCTCTGCCTTTCCCTCTCCAAAGGGAGCCGCCTCACCTGGCACGCTGCTGCTCCATCCCAATTCCCTTTAGTGCCTTTCTCTAACTCCGCTATGTCCTCCCGCAGACACGAGCTCCAGAGCTGCCAGCAGGACTCAAGGCACCAGCACAGCACAACTCTACAGAGCTGCAAAATAAAGGCAGTCCGTGTGAGCAGTGGCATCCAGGGTGTGCCCGGCTGCTTCTCCTTATATTAGGCTTTTAAAATATTCCATCTGGAGTTTAGGAGGAACAACAAAGAGGTGTGAGGACAGAGGGGAACATAAGGAGAGGATTCCCTCCCTGGAAGAGGTCTCACAGGAGCCTGCAGGAGGCAGCCAGCACTTGGGGTGGCTGCTGGGCAAGTAGTGAGCAGGGTACCTGGGCAAGCTGCAGGCTGCCATGGCTGCACAGCCCACAGCCACAGCCTTGGGCCCCCAGCAGTGGTCACTGGCACTGCAGACTGGCACAGGTGCCACCACTGGAAGAAAAGCCAGCCCCAACTGGACATTTAATGGGCAAGGCATGTTCTCAGTCAACAGTGACCAGCTTTGTGTGCAGAGAACCTCGGGCCATGGCTTTTTGGTAGGGATGGTGGCCCAGGGCACACAAGGATCCCATCCTGCAAGTGGTGCTTCCCAGTTAAGACAAACACCCACAGAGTTCTGCAGAGCAAGACAGGGATAGACACAGCCAAGGTTTAATCCAGCAATGGCCTCAACTCTGCTTTGTACTCAGTTAAAGCTGAATTAAACAGGTTTCTAACCTGGCTATCTGGTGGGAGGCACTGGGTACCACCTGCCTCAAGAGCAGGGCAGGCTCTGGTTTTGGTATCACTGCAAGTCCTGTCCCAAGCTACACTTGTGCAAATATTCACAGCCCTTCAGGCTGGGCAACAGCCAGCAAGTCCAGCTACGTACCAGGGTACAGCACACACAAGGCCAACACTCAATAACCTTTCTGAGTGTATCTATAAAGTCACTTCTTTGGTTGCAGAGTTTCCCAGGACAAGCAGGGAGCTGACCCTTGTCACTGAAGAGTTCTGCAAAACACTGTGCTTGTGAAAAAAACCCCAGCAGATTTCAGCAGAGCCCCTCAGCAGCTGGCATGTCACACACTGAGTGCCAGAGGCCAAACCTAGACCAACTCAGGGCAGCTTTACCTTGGCAGGCTAAAGGAAGGGAAGTCTTTGATTAAGGTTCACAGATGCAAAGAATAAATCACTAGTATTCGGTTAAAAATCAAAGTGCATCACTCTACACAAACCAACATCCCAAGAGGCTCAGGCTGCCTCCTTCCCTCCATCCCAAACCAGCTGGAGGTCACTACACACATTTACAGGTTTTGTTTTTACCTTCAAGCAATCCTTTGGCACTTGTCAAACTTTTCAGTTGAGTTCACTTCCAAAGTCAACAAGGTAGGAATTTTAACAACTTGCCCACATTCAGGACTGTTAAAAAAATAATCACTAATTAGGCTTCATGAAAACAAAATGAAGCCCTGGATCTATGTGTGAGCCAGTGCAGCTCGGCTGTACAAAACCAGAATCCTGCTCTGCCCATAGTGAGGCACAGCCAGAAAAAATAAGGCCTTGACTGTCCAGGACAGGCTCCATCAGTGCCACAGGATGGGACATCCACCGTCACGCAGTGACACACTGAGAGCATCACAGGTCTATGGAGGGATTTCCAGCCATGCCAGAGGAGCACAGGACGCCCTTGAGATGAAGTTGTGGTGTGCAAAGCAGCCAGGCTTGAGGCAGAAATTAAATCCTCCAGCTATGCACACTCACCCCCAGTCTGTCATTGTGTGTGTCACCAGCAGCGTGTGCACGCTATGGCAAAAGAAAGCGGGGAGGGAGGCAAAAAAATCCAACTAACCCAGAGCAACGAGGCACAGTGCGGCCGAGCTCCCTCCGGCGGCCGTTCCCTCTGGCAGTGCTGGAAGCCGGGACGCTGTCGGAGGCGCGCCGGAGCGGGCAGATCCCGCACAGACACACAGCACAGCACACCCTCAGACGCACGGGTGGGAACAAAGGGGGAAGGAGAGGAGGGCAGACGTGATGGAGGAATGAGATGGCTCTTCTCCTGGCAGGGGTGCCCGGATCCGCAGCTCTTCCAGTGCCCTACGGTCCACTGGGAGAGAGGGTGCGGGGGCTTTGGCAAGGTGACGGTTACATAAAGAAGAAGCTACAGAAAAAAAGAGAAAAACAGAAGAGAAAAGAAACAGAGGTTCAGAATTGAAATGAAAAAGTGAGGGTGGAACAAAGGAGGAACAACATTTTAATATCAGTCGTGGGGGAGGGAATGTACTGGACAGGTGTCACACACATCAACTCTGGCCCGAGCTCCCCCGGACACCAGCTGGGGTGGAGACCAGGCTCATGACCACCACAAGAAGCGACTGACAAACACCAGCACGAACCTACAGAGGCACCTCAGAGGCACAGAACAACCTGCTGGGGAGGCAGAGGCTGACAGGTGACCCTCCTGTCACCCTGCCACAGAACAGCAACAGCAAATGTCACAGAGGCCACGCAAAGACCAAAGCTTTGGGTAAAAATATATTTCCTCTCCCCACTTCAAATGTTGGCACTACGTGGATCTGCAGCCTGAAGCATATACAAGAAATAACTGAGCTTATGCTAGAAGGTTATTATTCCATCTGTAATTCAAAAACTGAAATATTTTAACATCAAATAAAGTGACAATATCTAACAGATGCATACATATCATTTGCATTAACACTGTATGTAGGTTACACAATTGTTTAGTTACAAACATGGGTTATTTTCCAATAGCAAGGTAATAAAGTCCTACATCTATGGTTTAAGGCAATCAGGATATTAAAAATACAAGATTTCTACTGCTGTTCACAGCTTTGTTTCCCATTAATTAAAAAACCCTTCATATTTGTAGAGCTCCGTGCTGGCACACGCTGGCGAGAGCACCACAGATCTCACACCCTGCACATGCAGCCCAGGCCCGGGAGAAGGGACACAGAAGGGGACTGGAGTCACACGGACACAGCTGAGGTGGTCACACACAAAAAGACACTTCCATCTGCACTGGGAGGGGTTGGGAGAAGCAGAGGAGAGCTGCCTGCAGAACCATCGGCCCTGTGTAACATGGATGTCCTTCCAGGGAGACATGCAGCTCCCTGCTGGGATTTCAGGCTGTCAGAAGCACGTGGAGGGGTGACAGGAGTGGCAGCTCTCCAGCTGGAGAGGAGCCTGGGGTGGGTGCCAGCGCCTGCTTTCCCCTGTGACTCCTGGAGCGCCACAGGAGATGCATCTTCAGATGATGCATTTCACAACCACAAGCTCCAAGGGCACCTTCCTACTCACTGCCCTCCCTGCAAGGAACAGTGTCATCCCCAGAAGGTTCTGGGGGAGAAACCCCTTAATCCATCTCCCCCTCTCCCACTGCCTGCCAGACCCACGTGTGCCCCCTCTCCAGAGAGCAGCCACAGTCCCTCACAGAGACCTGGACTGTCTTTGCTTTTCCATTCTGGGGGTTTGCTTCATGCCCTGGGAACATCCCCATCCCAGAAAAAGCACATTTCAGCATGCTGTCCTGCTCCTCTGTATTAGCCTAAGGACTGAAATCCACCTTGTGAGGAACATGCAGTTTTAGAGGGGTGTTAACCACCCCACTTGCAAGTAAGTGGACTTGGAGCATCTCCCAGAAAAGCACAGCTGCTCTCCCATCAGGAGCGAGGCAGGAAGGGTCAGTCTCTTCCTGCTGTACTTACATGCAGAGGTGAAAGCACATCCAGCCAGACCTGAGTCTATCGTTCACTCCATGCACATCAGGGGCTACTGGGAAAAAAGGCACGAGGAAAGGAAAAGCAACAAGAGCAGCAGGAACAAGCTAAACATGGCCCAGGGGTTCAAGATGGGGAAAAAAGTAGTTTCCATCTCCTTTGGCAAAAAACCAAAACAATACCTTTGACATCTTCAAGTTTGTGGTTTATTCCCAGTTTCTCCAACACAGCTGGTTTTCTGCTGGAGAAAAACTCAACCAAAAAGACACTAATGCACTTGGCCACAGCTTTCTGTCAAAAAGGAAAAGCTCAGCTCAGCTGATTTCCCCTGCTAAACATCCCTGGAAGGGCTGTTAAATGAAGCAGGAGAAATAAATGTTAAAATTAAGTTTTCTACTTGGCACAAAACACTGGTAATTAAAAAGATGACATGCATAGAGGCAGCTGAAGCAAAGCATATTGCCACGAGCACTCGGTGATGGGCATGTGATGTGACTGTAAAAAACTCATGCAAACAACTCACACTTCTTCCTTCATAACTCAAGATTTTAAAGCTGGGTTAGCCAGAAGCCACAAGAACCAGAATTTCATTTTTCCAACTAACCCTGCAGCAAACCTATTTAACCTGATGAAAAGTGCATAGTTGGCAACTCCAGGAGGGGAAAAAACCAAACCCAAACAACAACAACAACAAAAAAATAATTTTTAAAACTACTTTAAAAAAAAGTCTAAAAAAAAATTTATAATTTTTTTTAAAAGGATAAAAAGGTTAACTGCTTTATTTCCAGCTTATTTATCCATTTTTGCTGTCTACCAAGACATGGTTCATAGATATTCTCTTCCTAAAGCCATGTTTAAGCAGTGAGGGTTAAAAAGCGGGACAACCCATAAGCTAACCTCCAAGCACTTCCCAATCCAACACCTGAGGAAAAAGTGATTAAAAGAAGTGAGAAGTCTGCCTTTTCTTTTCTCCCCAGAGAAATTCCATCCAGAAGCAGGCAAACAGCTGCAGTGGAAGACTCAGGTAGGAAGAGTTTTGTGTAAGAAAGGTTTAAAGAAGGCTTTAAAGAGACTGCCTAGCTAGGAAGTGCTGGCTGTGCACTGGCAGAGGAAGAAATCCAGGAGTCACAGGGTAAGCACGGCTCGCCACTCCTTGGGAAGGAAGGGAATGACACTGTCTGAAAGAAATGGCATGGAAAAAACACTTGAAACAGACCCATTTCCACTGTGTGCTGGCCAGAGAGCAGGGCCTGGCTTATCCTACAGCTCCTTGGCATGTCCTAGGAACACCTGAATGGGACATTATTCC
>NW_005054520.1:442626-450973 GCF_000277835.1 Geospiza fortis
CTGCAGGAGGGCTTGGGGGCAGCACAGAGACTGTGTCCAGGCACCTTCTCTCCCTTGACCTGGAATTGTGGATCCCACATGCTCCTGGAAGCTCCAAGAGGATGCTGAAGGCTCTATCTTCCCCCTGCCCATGAGGGCTGCTAAGCCTTGTTAAGATCCTGCCCCTTGGAAAGCAGGCAGGATTTTAAGGGAGGCTCCAAAGGTTTGAGGCAATGGTGCAGGGGGAGCAGTGCTGGGAATGGTCCTTCCCCGAGGTGGCTGAGCTGGAAGGGAGGCTGGAAACCAGGCCAGGGCGGACAGCACGAACAGGAGCTAACACAAATTATCATGCAAATGTCACGGCATGCAAGGTCAGTTACACTTGGTTATCTACACACACCCCCCTCCCTCTCCCCGCTGGGACTGGGGCTGCTGAACACATCAGCTCCTCAAGGAACGTGGGTCAGGCTAAACTCCAGCTCCAGCCATGGCCTGGGCTGGCTGGGACATTCCTGCAACACTCATTCCCTGGGGATCCCACAGCACAGCCAGCAGCACTGAGGGCACCTGAGCCAGCCAACACCTGAGCTGCTGACAGCCAACTCTGACTCTTGGTTCAGACTGGGGGCCAAAAATAATTTACTGCTGATGGTTTTGGTGAGAAAAATGCATGGTGTCATCATGATTACCTTGTCCCTCCACCCACCCCTGAACTTCCACTCACACACAGTCCTGCACCCAATCCCTCTTCCTTCTTGTTCCCACTATGTTATTAGACAAGTTAATAGTTATTCATGTTAAAAAATGGAAAAAAAAATATAAAAAGAAAACAGATGGCAGAGACACATTACTGCAAAAGCAGGTGAATGCAGGAACATCCTTGGCTCGACAGGCTTTATGTGAAGCTTGCACTGCAAGTTAAAAAAACAGAACAAAAAACAAAAAAGTTAGCACTAATTGAACTCAAAATGCAAAAAAAATAAAGAAAGCCAGGAGAGCCAACACCAGCAACCCGCTCCGGTGGGTGGGCATGCAGATGGATTATGGAATTACAAAGAAATTCAACCTCAAGGCTGGGCTCTACTCTGGCCTATGACAAGCAAAAGTGAAAAGAAAAACTGCAGGGACAGAAGTACTGACCAACCAACCCTGTAAGCTGGTCCAGGTGACAGCCTGTCACCACAGAGCTCGGTGGCTTTGGGGCTCATTTGTTCCCAGCTGGGAAATGGGTGCAGGCGGCCAGCTTGGGGTACTTCCCATGGGCATCCTAGCAGGATAGCTCAGGTATCTCACACCTGGACAGCAGGATGTCTCCAAGCACTTGGGCTTTCACGGTCAGCTCAGATCCTTCAGACACCACCAAACCCCTCTTTTTACAGGGTGTTGGGCCAGGCCCTGACAGGGGTGTTGTAGCTCAGGGACTGCTTTGGGACTAGCATGGTCCCTGATGGCCAGGCCAGGCACATTGGACTGGAAGCTTAAGTGGAAAGGAACTGGGGAAAAAAAAAAAGGTTTTACACTTGGCTTTCTGAGGCAGCTTTTAATAACTGGAGACAGAAGCCAAGCAGATGGTCCTGGCTCCTGGGGGGCTGCGGATGAGCAGCAACAACAGCACATGTTGAGGCATGTGGCCATCCAGCCAGCAGCAGGCCAGCACCAGAAGGCTGCTTGCCTCTCCCACTGGCTCTGCTGCCAGGAGCTCTCTCCAGACTGGTCAGGTTGGAAGCACAGTCCCCTACAGCAGGGGCTCAGCCCCACATCCAGGCAAGTGCCAGAGTCTGCTCTGCAGCCACCCCTTCGGTGCCTGAGGGACGCAGATGTGCTGTCCCCAAACACTGCTGCTGTCAGGCCACAGTCCCAAACTTTTTAGATAAAAAGAGTACAAGCTAGAGAATTTTTGGAGGAATAGTGTGGAAATCAAGAAGGCTGAGCTCTCCCTCATGGAGTCAGGCCAGCAGCAGAGTTCACCCCGAGCCTTCCCTCCAGCATGCACAGCACAATGGGAAGTCTCTCTTGTCTGAATCAGAGAAATCCAATCCCACCTTGAGAAAAATCAAGCATTCCCATTAATTACTTTGCGGGGAGGCTGTAAGGGTCAGGCACGGCAAGGCTTTCCTCTGGCAACTGCACAAGAAGCACCACAGGCCATGGCAGCAGAGAGAGAGGTTGGAAGCCTTAACTACACAAACTGCAGCTCCACATTAGACTGCAAGGAGAAACTGAAAGCCTTCAGAAAACCAAGGCGAGCTACAAGGCAGGAGCATCAGCATTTCCCTTGAAAGCCTCTGTTAGTAACTCTGACACTAGAGAACACCTGCAGCAGGTACAGCACCTGGCATGGAGCGACACAAAGGACACACTAAAACACGGGCATGTTCCTCGAGGCTGGATTTCTGTGAACGCAGCAGCAAAGCAGAACCTTTTGTTCTGCTTTGTCACGGTCCCTGGGAACAGCCCTGTCTCACCCACGAGGCTGGAACCAAACAGGAGCTCACACTGACCACCCAAAGGGACAGAACTCCCCAGGCCATTCTGTACTGCACTGGTCCTACAGCTGAGAGACGAAAAAATCTGACTGCACAGTTCTTAAAAATACTAGGCTAACTCTGAGAGATAAGGAAAAGGGTCTTCAAAACTTTCTATTCTCTTTAGGGAATGCATCACCATGTCTGAGATCTCAGGTGAGAGAAGATGAGTGTCCCAGCTACCTGCAGCAGGGGGTTTCAGCATGCCTGGGCCTTAGCTGCCGACACTGGCTGGCTCCAGTGCTCAGCCCGACACCCCTGGGTCTGGTCTGTAAGGATTTCTCCCCGAGCACAGTGTGCAGCATACAGCACTCCACGGATCCTGGCAGGGCCCAGGGCCACGTCCTCAGCCAGCACCGAGCAGCACAGCTCCATAGGAGCTACATCAATTTACAGCAGCTGAGGAAGCGGCCCCAGGCCCTGCCCACCTGCCCCGGGCAGCAGCGACCGACGCCGGGCACAGAACCAGAGACAGGGGCCATGCAGCGAGGGTGAAAGCTGTGAAACCCCAGCGCATCTGCTGCACAGCTGCTGCCACACAGCTCAGGCCAGGCTGCAGCTCCCAGGCTGGCACCGGAGACACAAGTGTCTGAGGCACGGCCCTGCTGGCACTTGGCTCTGCCAGGGGTGACACCACCCCTGTTACTCTAAGGAACACTCCATTCTCTCCTGAGCAGTGAAAGCAGTGTGGAACTGTCATTTTTGTGTGTGGGTTAACCAAGTGTTTTCCAATGAGATTTGCTGCATCCCCAGCCTTCCCAATGGCAGTACCAACTAAGCACCCTTAGCACAGGTGACTCACTAAGGACTTCCATGAGCACCCTCTTACTAGGAATGGAAAAAGCCAGGGGAGGGCAAAGGGTCACACTCCTAGGACACAAATATAAAATAGTAAAAAACAGTGCCATGATCTTGACTAAAAGGTAAGGGTTTCTTAGCTTATGTCAACTTGATACAACCACAAACACCATTTAACTGCAATTACAGTACCGTAGTAGTTTGTTTTTCTAAAAAAATACAAAACCAAAGCTTCTTGTCTTTAAAGCAAGCTTCCAAGTCATCACTTTTGGCACTAGCATTCCCCATGTAAAAATAACATGGTGGTTTTGGTTTCTAATTTACTTCTACTTACAACTACAGCCTTAAGGAATGGGAACTGGAGACTATCGGTAAAAGAAAGGACGGGTAGCAACTCCCTTAATACTTCTGGCTCAGGCAGATAAATCTGAGTCCAGAACATCCCATAGTTCCAGAAGATGCTGAACAGATTACAAATCAAAACTCCACCATCCAATTGCTCTCCCACACCAGTCAGACTTGAAGATAAAATTTGAAGGTACTCTTCTAGATAAAAATTAAGATCATGTCCCTGGCCCACCCTTTAGAAAAAAAAAATATTTTATTTGATCAGGCTGAGAAAAGGCCTGTTTCCAGTCTGGTAATGGGGAAAAGCAAATACAGACATGCAGCAAGAAAGAAAAAAACAACCTCCCAAAACTTATAACAAGCCCTACAAAGGGTGTGGGTGACATCCGCTTACTTTTTCTTGTCCTTGTCTTTCTTGGTTTGTTGAGAACCTGCCTGCTGAGCCTGTGACTGTAATAGCTGAGCTGCTGCCTTCTTCTTTTGAAAGTTGTTCAGCTCTTCCTCAAGTTCCTTCTTTTTGTCTTCCACCTTTTTCTTCTCTTCTTGGTGAGTCCTCTTTAGATGGTCAAATTTTTCGTGAAGCTGCCGGGACAGAGACAGTGAGAATTGGCTGGGAAGAGAGGAAGGAACGTTCCACCCTGATTTACTGGCAATGATGCCCCAGGTGTTCCTGCTGGCACTGAGGCCTCCCTGCACTGCCTGCAGGCCATCAGCCTGTCCCCAGTCTGCCTGACTCGTGAGAAAAGCCCTGCAGGTAACCATCACTGGCACTCAAGAGAGCAGGAATTCCCACAGCAGCAGGCCTCCGGACACTTGCACACCTCCATATTCCATTCCTCAATGCTTGGTACCTTGGTACTCTATCAAGTTCGTGCAGAGCAAGGGAACTTGGGCACTGAGGGCTGTACTCGTCTGCACCTCTGCAGCAGCACAAGGCCCGAGGAGCAGCTTCCTGCCCCAGCAGGACATGTTCTCTAACAGCCCTGCCCTCACAGTTACAATATACTCACATCCTTCTCTGCTTCCTTCAACTCTGCTTCCTTCTCCTTCACTCGCATGACAAACATCTGCCTCATTTCGTCCTCCTTCTTCTGGAGTTCGCCCAGGAATTCATTCCTCTTTGCTTCATAAGTCTCTTGGAGACTGTTAAAAGCACACAAAACCCAGTCAGAACAGTGTTTCAAGCACAGCCAGGAGCTTCCAGCCCTCGGAGACCTCAGCACTTAGGCTGTCGTGTCACAAAACACAGCAGAGGCTCCAGCAGAGGCAGCATCACCCCCGTGAAAGCCATCCCAGCTCGCTAGGTGGCAGCAGTGGGAGGCGAATGGAAAGGAGGAGCCGAGCTCCCTGCACAGCGTCCCGTGCATCACTCAGCAGGCAGGGTGGCTGTCCTGGAAGAGAAGCAGCCTCTACACAAGTGCCTGCAGCAATCCCCGATGCCCACGGGGCCGGTGATCCCTCGGAGCCACACCACCTCCCTTCTCCCTTTGTTTGTGCCAAGTCTCTGTGTTCCAAATGCAAGGTTTGTGTAGCAGACCCGGGAGAAATCTGCCTCCGTGTAGCTCATTAGGCACGACACTGACACAGGGCAGAATTCATTTTCACTACTCCTTGCTAATAGAGTCACATCAGGGGCTTGATTTAGATAACACCACCCTGGGAGACCTCCCTTTCTCCTTTGGCCTTTTCAAACCATCAGCAGCCTTCCTACTCCAAATAACCACATGACTGGATTTCTTCACTCCCCCTCCACTCCTTGGCATTCCTTCATTTCCCCAACACTGAGATAGGCAGGGAAGATTTGGGACATGAAATATGTTGTCCATGTACCTCTGAGATTTTTAAAGCCTCTTAGGAACTCTGGATGCCAAATTCCTCTTTTGTTTTATTCCTTAAATGGATTTGGATAGCCCAGCCATAATGATAGTGTGGGAATGATAACTATTTCCCCCAAGAGGCTTTTCTGAAAAAGCATTTTTAAAATGAAAACTCCACTGAAGTCACACAGACACGTTGCATCCATGTGCCTAAGGAACACATAAACTCTTGGGCCAGTGGAACATCCTAATTCCAACAAAGTTAAGCTTTTACTTTCCCTAGCAGTGCTGAGGGGTTTGATGGCTTTTTTATTGGTTGAGGTTTTTTTAGGGGATGCAATATTGAGCTGGGGAACACAACTTGTCAGATTATCTCAAGCCTTGTATTTAACTCTGCTAATTAATAGGCACTTCAGTTACTTCCTAAAATACCCTCCAGACAGGATGCCCAGAGCTGTTCTGGCACAGCACTGGCCGCCCCAGAGAAATCACACCATTCCACATGACCACACCAGCTTCCTACACATGGAAGCAAAAATACTGATTCTAAAAACTACAAAAATCCTTTCGTGGGAGAGCAGGGCAAGAGCTATCTTTGGATTTTTAGCTACATGCAGAACCAGACCTCTCACAGCATACAGTCTTCAGGAGACTCAAAACAAAACCTCCCTAAAATTCAGTGCTGGATTTAATGCTCTGACTGTGGACACTGAAACTTCAATTCCTTGTGAAGGATGTGGCAAAGCCCGAGGGCAGGTGAGCCTTTGCTGCTCAGTGAGCACAAACTGAATCTGCAATTAGCGCCACGCTGTCCTAGGGAGCAGCAGAGCCTCAGAGAGTGAAACAGAAAGCTCTGCACGCAGCTCATGGGATTGTGGACTGGAATCCACTCCTTCCAAAGCTCACTTCCAAAAACACCGTGCTGGGCGATGGGCAGGCAGGAAAAGCCTGGCAGGAGTGAGAGGGCAGGGGCTTCCTGTTAAATTGTCCCAGGTTCAAAGCTTCATTCTCTGCTGCAGTGACTCTGACTTCCAAAGGAGCCAAGTTCTCAGAGAAACAGGCCTGGCAACTCCCAGGCTGCATGTGAAAAAAATAATTACAGCCCTAAGGAATAACAGTCCAAACCAACTGGGATCCCTGCTGCTTCTCACAGGCAAAGACGACAAGGGAATTGGCTTTTAAGTACACAACCATATGAACCTAAACTACAAGAGTAACTTGATTTCCCAACACGCCCCCACACACTGAAGGATGCCCTGGCAAATAATATTATTTGAAAAAGGAGTATTTTGAAAAGTTCAACCAGAGCAGCAAAGAATCCAGCCCACAACAGACAGAGGACAGCAGAAGGGTCTCTGTGCAAAGGGACCTCATTTCATGGAGCTGATGCCTGTTGGGATCCTGGGGCTCCCTCCTGACCTCTTGCAGCCTGGTCAAGCAAGGTGGGGGTCCCAGACATCACCAGTGCCCCTTTTCCACACCTCACAGAAGCTCCTACACAGCACCAAGGCTTTGCTGGGACCTCCTGCCCTGCTCCCCCTGAGATTTGCCAAAGGCTCCCTGCCCCTGGCTGATGCAAGCTGGCTGAAGGGCAGCAGTTCCTGTGGCTCCTGGGGCCAAGATGCAGGGAAAAGCATCCTTTTGATCCCTGAGCTCAGAGAGAATGTCTCCCTCATTTCAGATATACATCAGCCTCGGCCAAACAGCTTGGGATCATAGGTTTTGTTTGTTTATTGGAGGGAAAAGGCACCCAGAGCGAGCTGCTCTGAACTAGCACGTAGCAGATGGAGAAATTCTGTACATTTTCATTTCCTTTCTACTTATAGCTTGGTCAAAAGAGGCCTCGTGTACAGGAAGCAATGGAAATTCCTCAGATTCCTCCAAAGGAAGGGCTGAGCCCATCTTAAGCCATTGCTCTCCAGAAAGGAAATCCAATAAAGCTTCACACTTGGGCTTAGTAACAGAACTGGGCTTGACTGATTCCAGCCAGGTTTCTGCTGCAGAAGAAGTGCAGCTGCATCAGCTCAGTAAGTCAGAAACAAGACCCCAAACCAATGCCAGCCCCTGACACACATGTGTGTTACAGGGGCAAGCCCCCACCAGTGCACTGGAATTCTGACTGCCTTCCCCAGGAGGCAGAGAGGAACATGGAACACTGTGAGGCAGGGGGTGCAATTACTGGGGAAAAGCTGGGGAGGAATGGGAAACAGGAAATGAAGGGAGAAAACAAACACTCCCTCCCAAATTCCCACACAGCTGCTGTCCCTGGCTAATGGCTTGGGCTGCAGACCAATAAAGCTGTCTGACAGAATGAACTATGTGTTCAGCCAAACCTCAGGCATGAGACCGTGGCACCCTCTTCACAGTTCACCTTGGGCCAGCTGTGAAGAGCTCCAGGAGGGTCAAGAGATCATTTACCCCGGGATGTCCCCAGAGCATGGGCCACCTTGCTGTCGCACAGATATGGCTGCACTTTTCCTAACCAGAATTTCAGGCAGCCCTGAGCAGCAGCAGAGCAAGCAGACTGCAGAGCACAGCAGTGCCTGGGTTGCACATCCCTACCTGAAAGGTTTGCTGTCTGGATCTGTGTCCTTGAAGCCCATCTCTTCCAGCTTGCAGCGCCTGTACAGCTCATAGTGCCGGGTGTGCGTCTGCTCCCGCAAGTCCTCCATGTTCACTCGGATCAGCATCTCCCGCAGCTTCACAAAGTCACAGTGGTTTTCATTTTCAACTGCAAAAACGACACAATATCCACAGGGAGAACATGAAACCCGGGAGCTGGGCTCCCCCCTTCCCTGGATCTGGGCCCCAGTGCAGCAAACCTCAGAGCTCTTCAGGCTCTGGAGCACAACTCCAAGTCAGCCCACACCAAAACACCCT